>NC_142600.1:0-86448 GCF_041222555.1 Hakea prostrata
CGATTCTTATCCTTCTTCTTTGCGGTGCCTCCCGAATGAACCAGAAAGCTGCGCGGGTGAAGGCCGCTAGGGACCGTTGTGACAGTTGAGCAACGATCGCCGGGGTCTTGGCCGTAGATCAAGAGGCTTCTCTTCCCTCTCCCGACCCCTCTTATAGGGGTATCGGGAATATCGGGCACTGTGCCCCGATGCTTCGGGTAAAGGGAAGAAACCAATGGTGGAGAGGGCTAATGTCTCTTCCTCCGCCCGAACCAAGAGGAGGCATGACACAATTGATGCTCCCTCCAATAAAAAATCCAAAGCTTCGACGGATGGTGAGGAGGTCTTCATCCCCCAGTGGACCACGAAGATGGCCAAGCGGGGTTACTCGGGATCTCGAGAAAGGCTGCGAGAATGGAGCTCCCTCGGTCTTGCTCCTTCGATCGCCGGGAGTTTGAAGCCCTGGATGACACCTCCCTTGTTAGTCAATCTACAAGGTACCGGTCTTCTTGCTTACTTATGTTTTCATAATTTCTTATGACTTCTTCGATATCTTCCGTCTTCCCGGGAATCTTTGTGTTGAGCTTTTATCAACACATGGAAGCATTGAGCCGGGTTGGTCGCACCAGACTCCTTCTTTGCAAACTTGTGAAGAGAAATTGGCCAAGGCCAATTCCGAAATAGACCAGTGGCTACGGCTACCGTGGAGCTGCGGAAAAAGCATGAGGAAGAAGTGATCTCCCTCAAGGAAGCCCTCGAAGCTTCGAAAATTCGTGTCTCTGCTGCCGAGCGCGAGGCCGGGAAGCAAAAGGCAGCTGCCACGTTGTTTGGTGACAGCCTTGAAATCAAAAGTAGGGAGCTCGAAGAACATCGAAGTTGGCGATCCCTAGCAAGCTTTGAGCATATAAAGCGAGCTTCGGAAGGAGTGCATTCGGAAATACACTGAGCAGCGTACCTTTCTCCGAGTTGCTAGGTTTCTACAACATTCAAGCTTATCGCATGGGGCGAGGCGGCGTTTGGGAGCAAATCCTTGGAACGATCCACGGCTTCGACACTTGCTCCTTTTCGTGAGGTATGCCACCAAGAGGTCTTCGGGAAAGTTGGTATGGATCTCCCGGTTGGGCTCGGGGAGAAGATGATCCTTTTCCAGCTGACCCTCAATATGAGGCATATCTGAATGACGTGCCGGCACTTCCGGAGGAGAAATCACAAGCCGAGTCTCAAGTTGTTGTTGTAGAGGATTCAGCCGATGCCACTCTTGAGGAAGGCTCTTCTCATGGTCTGAGAAAAGTCCTCCCGACCCGGGGTCCCTCGGGCAACAATGAAGAAAAGGCTTAGGGAGTTGTTCTTTTGTAAAGATTTACCCTCAATTTAATGAATAGACATTTCTTTTTTCATGTTGGCCTCTAAATTTCCCCGTCTCTGCCGAAATCTTGCCTTGAATATCAAAGTATTAATGATAAAACTTATCACTTAACTTTTCATTCCTCGCGAATAATAATCTTGTAGAAATATTGTGAAGATGCGTTTCGGGAAGATGCATTAATCTTCCCCACTACTTCATTTATTGCAAAGTCCACACGTTTCCCTTCTGCGAAGTTCAAGCGTTTTCTCGCTTTTGTATACCATTCATTGTTTCCAATGAATCGGAAATACATCCATTATTTTAATGGCGGTGCGACGATTGGAGGTATCTCTGCATCAGTGCTCGCTTCCACATGTTTCCATGTGGCATCCCTTCGACCGTTGATCTTGCTTTTTGCGGATTTCGAAGCGTCATTTCGATCCGGGTCGTCGGTTGTCCTTAGCCTTCAACCGTCGTCTTATACCTTAGGCTATTTAAAGCCTTCGTGGGTACTCTCCATCTATCACGACTTACGCAAGTTAGATTTGCTAAAGTGCCAAAGCAACCTTTCGTCCTTCGGCTGCTTCCGTATTCCTCGTACTCCAACAACGGCTCTATCCATTTACGAACAAGTGAGTTTTTTGATTACTCATCTCTTTCCCCACTTCCCCCACAGTAAGCTGCACGGTGGTTATACTTGGGGTTTAGTTTGTTGGTTTGTCGGAAAATTTGTAGAAAACTAGGGTTTCCCCATTGTTCTTTGTCGTTTATTTACTTGCGATCGGCTGGTTTTTTTTTGTTGTTTTGCATAGTGGCTCCCAAGATCAACCGAACTTTATCGAGCAAAATCTTGCAAGAAAAGCGTTCCGTCGGTGGTGGTTGGGGCCGGTGCGGTGGTTTCGGCTAGTGAATCCTCCAAGCGTAAGGCGGCTGGCGGCGGTGAATCTTCAAGTCAGATTCCCGCGGTTTCTATTGATGCCGTCCCTGCGCCTCCTTTGCCCGAAGTGATCGCTCGTCTTTCCCGGGAAGATCTTGATCACTCCGTTGCCGATGGTGCTGCCGGCGCTCTGCTGGTGAGCTTTGTTGGTGAGCTTTGTTGGTGCACCCCCGAAGGAGACTCTTCGGGCATCCGAGGCAACTATGTTGGCGTACGATGAAGGTGTGGTCCCAGCGGTGCTGCTCCTATTTCTAACTCTAGTGCTTGTTTGGCATCCTCCTCCTCTCCTTCGAGTTGGAGGATTTTGCCACTAGGAAGCGCCGTCGGGTGACAAGTGATGAAGCTCATCCTTTGCTTGGTGTAGTTCATCCTTCTCATCCTTCGCCTGAATTAGTGTCAAACGAGTTTGACGGAGCGTTGGAATGGTGTCTTGCTGCTCGAATGACTTACGAGAGCGCGAGTTCTTTCCAAACTTCCGGATGAAGTCTTTACTGAAGTCACTTTGGTGATGTAAGTCTTTCTTCATTATCCTCGATTTTGAAAAATTACTTTTACTGCTCCTCGCTAACTCGGAAGTTGTTTGCGGGAGTCTTCTTTGTAACTTCCACAACCAAGTGGAAGCGGTTACTAGACTCGATAGGTTGAGCAATGAAGTTTCTAGGCTTCGGGAAATCTACGAAGCTAAAGATGTTGAGATTGCTCGCCTTCGGAATCTAGCTTGGGAGGTGGCGGGGAGAAAAAAATTCGATGATTGGTCGTCTTCGGTCGGACTTGGATGATGCCGGGGAGAAGATCCGGCGGCTGGAGCGAGCAGTTGGAAAGTCGGGAGCCAAAGGATGCTGAAACGTTACCCGAAAGGCAAGCTGTCGTTCCTTTGCCCGAATCCCTTCCAAGCGATGTTCGCGAGCTGCGTCTTCAAGTATTTACACGGTAAGCCCTTTGTTGATATGCTTGAATGCTTATAACTTGCGGGCGTACCGGGATGGTGAGAGCGAAGTATGGGAATCAATATTAAGGAAAGATCCTCATTTTGATACGACTCCCTACGGTCTTGTTTGCCATCTGAAGTATTTACCGACACGGGTATTCCTCCTCCCGATTTGGACCAAGGATAAGATTGATCCTCCACCTTCCGATCCGGATATTATGCAATATCTGGAAGATTCTCTGTTTATTCTCCGCTGGAAGAAGTCAATTATGACGAGCTTGTCTTGAATGCGAGTTTGGTCGAGGACCATTCTTCTCTGGACAAGGTGGACAAAGAGTATGAAATTGCGGAGGATTTTATGCATACCGAAATATTTTTGTAATCCTCATTTCTTCTCTTCTTTTCCTTGTATCCCCACCAATGGTTGACTCATATGTTTGTTCTAGCAAAGTCGCGTCGATCTTGTATAACTTGTTAACGGTCACTGTAATGACTTTCTTCTTTTGATCGAAGATTGTATCCAGCTCTTGTAATTGTTTTGATCTTGGCCTCTTTGGATCTTTTGAAGAAATAAGAAATTACTTTATCTTGAACTTTGCTAGCCACTTGAATCGCCGTTGTATTAGGTCTTAGTTATGCCAAACAATGCCTTTACTTAAGGATTTCCGGAGAAATACAATAAGTCCGAGAAGGAACTCACTCGGGTTTTAAACCGATGACCTTTCCGAATACTAAGGATTTTTAACCGTGCCTTTACTTAAGGAGAAATACAATAAGTGCGAGAAGGAACTCACTCGGGTTTTAAACCGATGCCTTTACTTAAGGATTTCCGGAGAAATACAATAAGTCGAGAAGGAACTCACTCGGGTTTTAAACCGATGCCTTTACTTAAGGATAATTCAAAAATTCAATAAGTCTCGAAGGAACTCACTCGGGTTTCAAACCGACGCCTTGCAAAAGGAACTCACTCGGATTTTCATCCGATGCCCCGACTTAAGAAAGTTCGAAAAATTTCCATAAGTGTTGAAGTGTTGAAGGACCCATACGAATTTTCATCCGATGCCTTATAGTTGGATCTTGTTCTTGAATGTGGTGTATGATGCCCCCCAATCAAAAGATAGTTTGTTGAAAGCCAAAAATTGCATTGATTGAGTTGAAAATGATTACATCGCGAACAAAATTGAAATCATCCTCAAGGATAAAACTTTTGAGATGCCTAGCATTCCCACGAGCGATCCAACTCTTTACGGGAATCGATGTTCTTCAGCTTTGTAAGCTCTGAACCGACCGGTTTCACAACCATATAAGGTCCTTCCCGGGAAGGGTCCAACTTTCTTTGGTGACGCGGGTCGGAAGCTAGGGTGTTTCTCAACACCAGATCTCCGGCTAAGTGCCGACGATTCTTCACTCGAGTATTATAATGAGGCGCTATCCTTCTTTGATAATGTTGAGTTCGTGCTATTGCCTTTGCCCGAACTTCGTCCAACAAATCAAGACTATCAAGCGAGTCCTTGTTCATTTGCTTTTTCCTCGAACTCACGATCCCGTAATGTCCCCGCCATTATCTCCACTGGTGCCAATGCTTCGGATCCATATGCCAACTTTGAATGGAGTTTCTCCTGTGGGTGTTCGAACCGTAGTTCTATAAGCCCACGGTACATTATGTAGTTCTTCGACCCAAGAAGCTTTGTCGGCTTCGAGTCTTCTCTTTATTCCTTCCGGTAGCGTTCGGTTAGTAACCTCTACTGGCCATTGCTTTGGGGGTATGCCACGAGGACATACGATGCTCGATCATATATGTTCCACAGAATTGCTCAAATTGTGGACGATCGAGGCCAGTACCATGGTCGGTGACAATAATCTTTGGAATCCCAAAGCGATATATGATTGATTCAAGCACAAATTTCTCCACTTTTTTCTCGGTAATTGTCGCCGGTGCAGCTTCTACCCATTTTGTGAAGTAATCAATTGCTACTATCGAGATATTCCCGTCCGCTTTGATGCCTTGGTGAATTTGCCCATGATATCAATTCCCCACATTGCAAAGGGAATGGGATTTAGAATTGAAGTCATAGTTTCCGCCGGGCGCTTCGATCTTTGTAGCATGAATTTGTGGGTTACTACATCGACGAACGTAGTCCATAGCAGCCTCTTGGATCTTAGGCCAATATAACCCAAGTCTTAGAATTTTGTGGGCCAGGGCTCGGCCACCCATGTGAGCTCCACAAATTCCTTCATGAACTTCAGCCAAAGCTGATTTTGCTCCTTCGGGGCCTATACATCTCATAAGGGGTCCGGCATAAGATCTTTTGTATAGTCTCCCATTCGAATGACAAATCTAGCTGATCGAATCTTGATCAACCTTGCCTCTCTTTGGATCCTCGGGTAATTTGTCATCCCTTAGATATTCGATTATTGGATCCATCCGACAACGTTACTGCTTCAATATAAGAAATTTCTTTCTCATGATAACTTGGAAAAGTTATCTCTTCAATGTAGACCGAAGGGTCTAGATTCTTTTCCTTGGCATTGGCTAGTCGGGATAGCTCATCTGCCACTGAATTTTCATTCCTCGAAATCTGAGATATCTTCAAATTCCGAAATTGGTTTTGAAATGCCTGCACTATCTCCCGATATTTTTGCAAGCGTGGTTCTTTAATGCCATACTCCCCCTGGACTTGGTTGACTATAAGTGAGAGTCACTATAAATAGTAACATCTGCAATAGCTAATGCTTTTGACAACCGAAGTCACTGCTATCGAGGCCTCATATTCCGCTTCGTTATTACTTGCATCAAATGCGAATCTCAAAGCATATCGAATAATAAATCTGCTGGACTTTTTAATAGAATTCAGCGCTTTGCTCCATCTTTATTACTCGAACCATCCACATATACCTCCCAAGTGGTTGGTATAATGGGATCCTCAATGGTGGGCTCCACCGGTGCGGTAGTTTCTACTACAAAGTCGGCTAATGCACGAGCCTTGATTGCGGTTATGGGCTTAAAGCTCACTTGGAACTCATGAGCTCAACCGACCGGGATACCATCCTTCCGGACAAATCGGGTTTGTTAAGAACTTTACTAAGAGGAAAAGTTGTAAATACCTCAATTGGATGAGCACGAAAATATGGCCTTAGCTTCTGGCGGCCATCATGAGAGCAGAGCACTGCTTCTCAATCTGCGAATATCTCGTCTCCGCATCTAGCAACACGTGGCTTACATAGTAAATCGGCCCTTTGTTTCTTATCTTTCTCCCGAACAAATCTTGCACGACCGCCGAAAGGGATGTCGCTAGATATAGCTGTAATATTTCCCCCTTCTCTGGCACTGGGACGGGATCGGTGGTTGTCCAAGTGCTTCTTTTAATTCCTCAAAGCTTTACGGCACTCTTGATCCACTTTGCTTCCTTCTTGCCCTTCGGTCTTTAAGTGCCTTGAAAAAAGGCAAACATTTTTCTCCAGGACTTGGAGATAAATCGATTTAAAGCGGCAACTCTCCTGTCAAACATTGTACATCCCGAACGGTTTTGGGAGCCTCCATATCAATCGAGCTTGTATTTTGGCGGGATTAGCCTCAATTCCCCTCTGTGATACCATGAGACCTAAAAATTTGCCCAGGAGACTCCAAAGGCACATTTTTTCTGGGGGTTTAACTTCATTTGATGCTTCCCCCGATCTTGAGAAAACCTCGGTCAAATCTGCAATGTGATTTGCTTTTGTAAAGCTTTTCACCAGCATATCGTCAACATATGCTTCAACATTCTTTCCTATTAGCTCTTTGAAAATCTTGTTGTGACCCTCGATATGTTGCTCCTTGCATTTTAGGGCCAAAAGGCATGACCTTGTAATAATAGCTCTCACGATCATTGCTAACCGTTGCCTCGGATTGACCTCTTGATAGATGCGATTGCGAGGATATGAAACTTTAAGTTTCATGGATGCCTACTCAGGGTATAATCAGATCCTTATGAATAAGGAGGATGAGAAGTATACAACTTTCATGACTGATCGTGAGAGCTATTATTACAAGGTCATGCCTTTTGGCCTAAAAAATGCAGGAGCAACATATCAGAGGGCCGTCAACAAGATTTTCAAAGAGCTAATAGGAAAGAATGTTGAAGCATATGTTGACGATATCTTTGGTGAAAAGCTTTACAAAAGCAAATCACATTGCGAGATTTGACTGAGGTTTTCTCAAGATCGAGGAAGCATCAAATGAAGTTGAACCCAGAAAAATGTGCCTTTGGAGTTTCCTCGGGCAAATTTTTGGGTTTCATGGTATCACAGAGGGGAATTGAGGCTAATCCTACCAAAATACAAGCTCTGATTGATATGGAGGCTTCCAAAACCGTTCGGGATGTACAATGTTTGACAGGGAGAGTTGCTGCTTTAAATCGATTTCTCTCCAAGTCTGGAGAAAAATGTTTGCCTTTTTTCAAGGCACTTAAAGACCTGAAGGGCAATAAGGAAGCAAAGTGGACTGAAGAGTGCCAGAAAGCTTTCGAGGAATTAAAAGAAGCACTTGGACAACCACCGATCCTGTCCAGACTAGAGAAGGGGGAAATATTACAGCTATATCTAGCGACATCCCTTTCGGCGGTCAAAGCAGTACTTGTTCGGGAGAAAGATAAGAAACAGTGGCCGATTTACTATGTAAGCCACGTGTTGCTAGATGCGGAGACGAGATATTCGCAAATTGAGAAGCGAGGCTCGGCTCTCATGATGGCCGCCCGAGGAAGCTAAGGCCATATTTTCAGGCTCATCCAATTGAGATATTTACAACTTTTCCTCTTAGTAAAGTTCTTAACAAACCTGATTTGTCTGGAAGGATGGTATCCTGGTCGGTTGAGCTCAGCGAGTTCCAAGTGAGCTTTAAGCCCAGAACTGCAATCAAAGCTCAGGCATTATCCGACTTTGTAGTAGAAACTACTGCACCAGTGGAGCCCACCATTGAGGATCCTATTATACCAACCACTTGGGAGGTATATGTGGATGGTTCGAGTAATAAAGATGGAGCAGGCACTGGAATTCTATTAAAAAGTCCAGCAGGATTTATTATTCGATATGCTTTGAGATTCGCATTTGATGCAAGTAATAACGAAGCAGAATATGAGGCCCTGATAGCAGGACTTCGGTTGTCAAAAGCATTAGCTATTGCAGATGTTACTATTTATAGTGACTCTAAGCTTATAGTCAACCAAGTCCAGGGGGAGTATGGCATTAAAGAACCACGCTTGCAAAAATATCGGGAGATAGTGCAGGCATTTCAAAACCAATTTCGGAATTTGAAGATATCTCAGATTTCGAGGAATGAAAATTCAGTGGTAGATGAGCTATCCCGACTAGCCAATGCCAAGGAAAAGAATCTAGATCCTTCGGTCTACATTGAAGAGATAACTTTTCCAAGTTATCATGAGAAAGAAATTTCTTATATTGAAGCAGAACGTTGCTGGATTGATCCAATAATCGAGTATCTAAGGGATGATAAATTACCCGAGGATCCAGTAGAGGCAAGGTTGATCAAGATTCGATCAGCTAGATTTGTCATTCAGAATGGGAGACTATACAAAAGATCTTATGCTGGACCCCTTATGAGATGTATAGGCCCCGAAGGAGCAAAATTAGCTTTGGCTGAGGTTCATGAAGGAATTTGTGGCGCTCACATGGGTGGCAGAGCCCTGGCCCACAAAATTTTAAGACTTGGGTTATATTGGCCTAAGGTTCAAGAGGCTGCTATGGACTATGTTCGTCGATGTAGTAACTGTCAAATTCATGCTACAGTATCGAAGCGCCCGGCGGAAACTATGACTTCAATTCTAAATCCCATTCCCTTTGCAATGTGGGGAATTGATATCATGGGCAAATTCACCAAGGCATCAGGCGGACGGGAATATCTGATGGTAGCAATTGATTACTTCACAAAATGGGTAGAAGCCAGTGCACTAGCGACAATTACCGAGAAAAAAGTGGAGAAATTCGTGCTTGAATCAATCATATATCGCTTTGGGATTCCAAAGATTATTGTCACTGATCATGGTACTCAGTTCGACTGTCCACAATTTGAGCAATTCTGTGGAACATATATGATCGAGCATCGTATGTCCTCAATGGCATACCCCCAAAGCAATGGCCGGGTAGAGGTTACTAACCGAACGCTCTTCGGAAGGAATAAAGAGAAGACTCGAAGTCGACAAAGCTTCTTGGGTCGAAGAACTACATAATGTACTGTGGGCTTATAGAACTACGGTTCGAACACCCACAGGAGAAACTCCATTCAGGTTTGCATATGGATCCGAAGCATTGGCACCTGTGGAGATAATGGCGGGGACGTTATGGGATCGTGAGTTCGAGGAAAAAGCAAATGAACAAGGACTGCTTGATAGTCTTGATTTGTTGGACGAAGTTCGGGCAAAGGCAATAGCATGAACTCAACATTATCAAAGAAGGATAGCGTCTCATTATAATACTTGAGTGAAGAATCGTCGGTACTTAGCCGGAGATTTGGTGTTGAGAAACACCCTAGCTTCCGACCCGCGTCACCAAAGAAAGTTGGACCCTTCCTGGGAAGGACCTTATATGGTTGTGAAACCGGTCGGTTCAGGAGCTTACAAGCTGAAGAACATCGATTCCCAAAAGGAGTTGGATCGTTCGTGGAATGCTAGGCATCTCAAAAAGTTTTATCCTTGAGGATGATTTCAATTTTGTTCGCGATGTAATCATTTTCAACTCAATCAATGCAATTTTTGGCTTTCAACAAACTATCTTTTGATTGGGGGGCATCATACACCACATTCAAGAACAAGATCCAACTATAAGGCATCAGATGAAAATTCGTATGGGTCCTTCAACACTTCAACACTTATGGAAATTTTTCGAACTTTCTTAAGTCGGGGCATCGGATGAAAATCCGAGTGAGTTCCTTTTGCAAGGCGTCGGTTTGAAACCCGAGTGAGTTCCTTCGAGACTTATTGAATTTTTGAATTATCCTTAAGTATAAGGCATCGGTTTAAAACCCGAGTGAGTTC
Organism: Hakea prostrata; assembly: GCF_041222555.1. Taxonomy (NCBI): domain Eukaryota; kingdom Viridiplantae; phylum Streptophyta; class Magnoliopsida; order Proteales; family Proteaceae; genus Hakea; species Hakea prostrata. The sequence goes on from NC_142600.1 coordinate 10,215, forward strand.
CTTCTCAGACTTATTGTATTTCTCCGGAAATCCTTAAGTATAAGGCATCGGTTTAAAACCCGAGTGAGTTCCTTCTCAGACTTATTGTATTTCTCCGGAAATCCTTAAGTATAAGGCATCGGTTTAAAACCCGAGTGAGTTCCTTCTCAAACTTATTGTATTTCTCCGGAAATCCTTAAGTAAAGGCATTGTTTCAGACAACTAAGACCTAATACAACGGCGATTCAAGTGGCTAGCAAAGTTCAAGATAAAGTAATTTCTTATTTCTTCAAAAGATCCAAAGAGGCCAGTATCAAGACAATTACAAGAGCTGGATACAATCTTCGATCAAAAGAAGAAAGTCATTACAGGTAACTGTTAACAAGTTATACAAGATCGACGCGACTTTGCTAGAACAAACATATGAGTCAACCATTGGTGGGGAGTCAAGGAAAAGAAGAGAAGAAATGAGGATTACAAAAATATTTCGGTATGCATAAAATCCTCCGCAATTTTATACTCTTTGTCCAGCTTGTCCAGGAGAAGAATGGTCCTCGACCAAACTCGTATTCAGTACAAGCTCGTCATAATTGACTTCTTCCAGCGGAGAATAAACAGGAGAATCTTCCAGATATTGCATAATATCCGGATCGGAAGGTGGAGGATCAATTTTATCCTTGGTCCAGTCGGGAGGAGGAATACCCAGGTCGGTAAATACTTCAGGATGGCAAACAGCACCGTAGGGAGTCGTATCAAAATGAGGATTTTTCCTTAATATTGATTCCCATACTTCGTTCTCACCATCCCGATGCGCTTTGCAAGTTATGAGCATTCAGCATATCAACAAAAGGCTTACTGTGTAAATACTTGAAGACGCAGCTCTGCGAACATCGGTTGGAAGGGATTCGGGCAAAGGAACGACAGCTTGCCTTTCGGGTAACGTTTCAGATCCTTTGGCTCCTGACTTTCCAACTGTTCGCTCCAGTCGCCGGATCTTCTCCCTGGCATCATCCAAGTCCGACCGAAGACGACCAATCATCGAATTTTTTTCTCCTGCCACCTCCCAAGCTTGATTCCAAAGGCGAGCAATCTCAACATCTTTAGCTTCAGAGATTTCCCGAAGCCTAGAAACTTCATTGCTCAACCTCTTGAGTCTAGTAACTGCTTCCACTTGGTTGTGGAAGTTACCGTAAGACTCCCGCAAACAACTTCCGAGTTAGCGAGGAGCGAAAAAGTAATTTTTCAAAATCGGAGGATAGTGAAGAAAAACTTACATCACCGAGTGACTTCGTAAAGACTTCATCTGGGAAGTTTGGAAAGAACTGCGCTCTCAGAAGACATTCAAGCAGCAGTACACCATTCCAACGCTCTGTCAAACTCATTTGACACTAATTCAGGCGAAGGATGAGAAGGATGAACTACACCAAGCAAAGGATGAGCTTCATCACTTGTCACCCGACGGCGCTTCCTAGTGGCAAAATCCTCCAACTCAGAAGGAGAGGAGGAGGATGCCAAACAAGCACTAGAGTTAGAAATAGGAGCAGCACCTGCTGGGACCACACCTTCATTAGACGCCAACATAGTTGCCTCGGATGCCCGAAGAGTCACCTTCGGGGGTGCACCAACAGGCTCACCAACAGGCTCACCAGCAGGAGCGCCAAGCAGCACCATCGGCAACGGAGTGATCAAGATCTTCCCGGGAAAGATGAGCGATCACTTCGGGCAAAGGAGGCGCGAGGGGACGGCATCAATAGAAGCTGCGGGAATCGACTTGAAGATTCACCGCCAGCAGTCGCCTTACGCTTGGAGGATTCACTAGCTGAAACCACCGCACTGGCCCCAACCACCACCGACGGAACGCTTTTCTTGCAAGATTTTGCTCTGATAAAGTTCGGGTTGATCTTGGGAGCCACTATGCAAAACAACAAAAAAAACAAGCAGTATCAGTACAAAAATAAACGACAGCAACAGCGGGGAAACCCTAGTTTTCTACGACTTCGACAAACCAACAAACTAAACCCCAAGTATAACTACTGTGCGGTTTACTCGGGGGGGGAAGTGGGGAAAGAGATGAGTAATCGAAAAACTCACTTGTTCGAGAAATGGATAGAGCTGTCGTTGGAGTACGAGGAATACGGAAGCGAGGCCGAAGGACGAAAGGTTGCTTTGGCACTTTAGCAAATCTAACTTGCAGAAGTCAGGTTAGATGGAGAGTACCCACGAAGGCTTTAAATAGCCTAAGGTATAAGACGACGGTTGAAGGCTAAGGACAACCGACGACTCAGATCAAAATGACGCTTCGGAATCCGCAAAAAGCAAGATCAACGGTCGAAGGGATGCCACATGGAAACATGTGGAAGCGAGCACCTGATGCAGAGATACCTCCAATCGTCGCACTGTCATTAAAATAATGGATATATTTCCGATTCATTGGAAACAGTGAATGGTATACAAAAGCAGGAAAACGTTTGAACTTCGCAGAAGGGAAACGTTTGAACTTCGCAGAAGGGAAACGTGCGGACTTTGCAATAAATGAAGTAGTGGGGAAGATTAATGCATCTTCCCGAAACGCATCTTCACAATATTTCTACAAGATTATTATTCGGCGAGGAATGAAAAGTTAAGTGATAAGTTTTATCATTAATACTTTGATATTCAAGGCAAGATTTCGGCAGGAGACGGGGAAATTTTGAGGCCAACATGAAAAAAGAAATGTCTATTCATTAAATTGAGGGTAAATCTTTACAAAAGAATAACTCCCTAAGCCTTTTCTTCATTGTTGCCCGAGGGACCCTGGTCGGGAGGACTTTTCTCAGGACCATGAGAAGAGCCTTCCTCAAGAGTGGCATCGGCTGAATTCTCTACAACAACAACTTGAGACTCAGCTTGTGATTTCTCCTCTGGAAGTGCCGGCTCGTCATTCAGATATGCCTCATATTGAGGGTCAGCTGGAAAAGGATCATCTTCTCCCTGAGCCCAGTCCGTGAGATCCATACCAACTTTCCCGAAGACCTCTTGGTGGCATACCTCACGAAAAAGAGCAGTGTCGAAGTCAGGGATCGTTCCAAGGATTTGCTCCCAAATGTCGTTCTGCCCCATACGATAAGCTTGAATGTTGTAGAGACCTAGCAACTCAGAGAAAGGTACATTGTTCAGGTATTTCCGAATGCACTCCTTCCGAAGCTCTGGCTTTATATGCTCAGGCTTGCTAGGGATCGCCAACTTCAGATGTCCTTCGAGCTCCCTACTTTTGATTTCAAGGCTGTCACCAAACAACGTGGCAGCTGCCTTTTGCTTCCTGGCCTCGCTCTCGGCAGCAGAGACACGAATTTTTGAAGCTTCGAGGGCTTCCTTGAGGGAGATTACTTCTTCCTCATGCTTTTTCTGCAGCTCCATGGTAGTTGCAGTCAGCTGGTCTATTTCAAAATTGGCCTTGGCCAATTTCTCTTCACAAGTTTGCAGCAAGGAGTCAGTGCGACCAACCCGGCTCAATGCTTCCATGTGTTGATAAAAGCTCAACACAACATTCCCCGGGAAGACGGAAGATATCGAAGAAGTCATAAGAAATTATGAAAACATAAGTAAGCAAGAAGACCGGTACCTTGTAGATTGACTAACAAGGGAGGTGTCATCCAGGGCTTCAAACTCCGGCGATCGAAGGAGCAAGACCGAGGGAGCTCCATTCTGCGGCTTTCTCAGGATCCCGAGTAACCCTGTCGGTCATCTTCAGGGTCCACTGGGGGATGAAGACCTCCTCACCATCCATCGAAGCTTTGGATTTTTTGTTGGAGGGAGCATCAATTGTGTCATGCCTCCTCTTGGTTCGGACGGAGGAAGAGACGTTAGTCCTCTCCACCATTGGTTTCTTCCCTTTACCCGAAGCATCAGCTACGGGCCCGATATTCCCGATACCCCTATAAGAGGGGTCGGGAGAGGGAAGAGAAGCCTCTTGATCTACGGTCAAGACCCCAGGGCGATCGTTGCTCGGCTGTCACAACGGCCCTAGCGGCCTTCACCCGCAAGCTTTCGGGGTTCGTTACGGGAGGCACCGCAAAGAAGAAGGACAAGAATCGGAATTCAAAACATATCACTTCAGTCAAATCAAAGGATGATGGTTAGAAGCTCACAATGAGCCAAGCCCCAAGATCTTGAAGGATGGAGTTATACTCCACTTCATATCCATGTATCTCTTGATACCACGGAATGGATTTGATCTTCCTGATGGCCGCCTCGTCTTCTCTGGATAAGGGAAGGCCCCGGTTACTTTCGGACGAAGAAGTAAACCTCCTCCAGGTGGTCGGGAAGTTAAGATCTGATGGAGGCGCTCGACAGAAAAAGTATCGTTCGCGCCATCTTTTGTGATTAGAAGGGCAAGTTCCTTTGACAAGGATGCTGCCCCTCCAATCAAGTTCAGCCTTATTACGTTTGGAAAGAAAGACCCATCCGGGAGGATGGGAGATAGAAAGAACATGAAAACGTACAAAAAGAGAAAGAGATGGCGTAATGCCAAGCTCAAAACACAAACCCAAGAAGCCGACGATGAGACGCCAGCTATTGGGGAGGAGCATTCCGGGACAAATGTTCCAGTGATTCAAAACTGCGGAGAACAAAGGATTAAAAAAGGGAAAGCGAACCCCGCTTTCCAGTGCATCTATATACAGAGAGAATTCACCCGAAAGGGATGAATCAACCCTCTCATCATGGTGGGGAGCCATAACCTGATAGGAGGAAGGAAGGTCGAAATCTTGGACAGCTGAAAGAAGGGTTTCTCCATTGTAAATGGAAGGAACAGAGCCAGGTCCACCATTGGACCCGGAAGTTTGAGGCTGCCTAGAAGATTCGACAATCTTGGAAGATCCAGACTCGAGGAGGACAGGAGAAGTTTCGGTTTTTCTTTCAAAACCTTTTTGAGAAACTTCAGCGAACTCCTGCCAGAGGACGGTTAGGGTTTTGTTATCACTATCCGACTGTTCGGGAGCAGGAGAAGCAAAAGCATCACTGCTATCACCAACATGGGGTACTAAAGAAGCCCTATCGTCTGCCATTACTCGTTTCAATAAACTACAAAAAGAAAAGACCAGTAAACTTACTGATTCAGTGAGACTGAAGCTTGAGAGCAGGAAGGTGCGAAGCAGACGACAAAGGTTCAAAATCCAGACAGGAAGAATGAAACCTACGAAGACAACGAACTGCTTTTAAAACTCCCGCACGAGTGTTCGGGACTCTGAACGATCGAGATTGATTCAAAATCAACGATCAAGATTGAAAGACGTTTTGAAAGTTTGAACTCACGAATCCGAAATAGGCGTTCGGAAACCGTCGCTTGGATGACGTGAGCCACGACAGTTCAACTGTAACGAGACATGTGGCGTTACACTCACAACGCTCGAGGAAAAGTGACCACCGCATTAAATGTGATATGACATTTAATGAAGCACGCAGAGATCATCACCTGACGACGAACCCAGTTAAAAACCAAGCCCTCGGGATCGACCGAACGCTTGGTCTGGGGGGCTCGTGATATGGAGAGTTTATGATCAGACCGGGTTCATACATGGTCTGACCCTCGACCCCGGTCGAGAGGGAGAAAACCAAATCGCTCCCGAGCGAACCGGATCCGGAAGATGGCTTGCTGAAGAAGAAAGCTTATTCGGCTACAAGCGTGCCCTAATCTTACTTATGGATTAGGGTAATCACCCTGATGATGGCAGACTCAAACTGACGGCTGCGAATAATCATTATCAAAGGGATAACTATCGCACAATCTAACGGTTATCTCAGGAGTCCTCTACTAGCCCAAACTAATAGAAGTCTATCTGTCACGTCCTCCCAGCCGGTACCCTATCTGGCATACCCGAGAGTGTGATCCACAGCCCGAAGATCAGGTATCGAGTGATCAGCCTCCCATATAAACAATAACATAATCATGAACAATCATAATAAAAGTGCGGAAGATAAACCATAGATCCAATAATGAAAGAATGAATCATAAATGAATCAAAATGATAGATATAATCAGAGTATCAAACAGATAAGTAAAGTGAGGCAAGAATCCCACTTTACAACCAGCGGAAAAGTAGCTCTAAAAGATAATAAACTAGACAAAATCTAATCCCAGTAGCAAGTACATTGGGTAACTAAATTGTTCTCCACTTTATAGACAACATCCTTATAAGTGTAAATCTCATAAATAGCACAAGGACGCTTCCATTCAATGGTCGGACTAAGCATCGTACGGAGCATAACCACTCGCGGGATCTTCAGTGTAATTGTGGTAACCGCAATCACCTTCCTGGAGATATGCCTCTTCGCCTTGCGCTTCTTCATAGGGACCGTCATAGTACTCGGTACTGCAGGATAGTCTAACAAACATTGTACAATAAAGGAATGAGTTTCAAAGAAACTCGGAAAGCGATTAAAATCCATAATAACATAAATGGCGGAATTTCCAGAACAAACATAAATGCAATATGACATGAGACAAGCAATGAATGAATGAATCTAACTCTATGTATGCTGGTCTCTATTGGCAGACACGCTTTAAGTCATAGCACCGTACTTCTTTAGGAAGGTCCGCTCACATCCTCAACCATTTAAGATGTCTTGGATTCTCTCACGGATCATTTCACCGGTCTTGAGCAGCCGATTGGTAATGGGTCCTTCATCCCTCAGGACAAACCATGGCGGGGGTTAAGTCAACACACTTTCTCACAACCATTTGGCATAAGTACTGGCGCATGTCGGGGTAAAACCTAGCCAAATGCAAGTCTTCTACTTAGTTACATCAAGTCAGATCCAGATACGTCCATTCCTCGTCCCTGACGATCCTTTCCGGTATCCTTCACACTAGAGTCCTCATAGTCCCTGACTATGGACTCATCAACCCTATTGATCATCCACATATGGTAAACGGGAAGCTCTCACGTCCTCTCACGGGTTGGTTACCGGTCTTAAGCGCCCGTGAGCCCAAGTCTAACCATATGCAACCCTACCAATAAATGGCCCCCACAATGTGATTCCTGTCCTCTCACGGGTTGGTTACCGGTCTTGAGCGCCCATGAATCCCCATTGCTACCACGGGTCGTTCGGTCTCAATACCCCTCCGATTAGGGTCCGACATAACAGGACATCCTAGCCAAACACTACTAGACAATCCTAGATATGTCATCCAACAGTTTAGGAAGGTGTCCAGAGGGCATCTCCGGAAACATCCCATAATATTCCCGTAGTAGTCCAAGGACAAAAGTGTCAAAAGGACACCTCTCCTTTCCAAACCATACTTAAGCATACACATGCATCAATTCATATCATCACATATATGGTAACTTCATATATGGAAAGAAATCAATAAGTACAATCAACTTGTATATAATTGGTAAGTAAATCATTCATAAATCAATTAATCATAAACAAGTAATGCTACTGTAATCAAAGTTATACAACAGTAGTATATCATTGTAAGAATCTAATTTAGGAAACATGTCGATGATATTCAAATATAGAAACTAGATTCATGCTATCTATGTAATTAAGGAAATAACCATCCTTACCTTTTATAACTCGCAAAGGAATCCTAAGAAGTCAAGTAAGATCTTGGCAAACTTGAGAAGAAGGTCCTAAACAAGTATATACAACATATTAGGAAAGATCCCTAATAGAAAAGATACCAAAACATCCAACACAGACCAATTCTGGAGTTGCTGAACTCATTGGTCGAGTGGATTGGTCGACTGGTCCAGTCGACCAATCAGTCGACCAATGCAGACAGTAGCCAAAAAAAAACAGAGTTTTAAGATATAAAATCCGAATTTGGTGGTTCAAAAGGGTACTAATCAAGGGGTAAACTACATCAGTAGTGTTCTAACATATAGGGGATCTCAAAACACTAATCAAATCAAGACATCAAGATCCAAATTAGGAAACAAAAAGTTACCATAATTAGATCAACCATGGATCTTGATGAATTCGAAATAGAAATCAAAGACAAGAACAATAGGAGGATGGATCATTGCTTCAGGTAAAGGTATCATGAAAACATACTTAGATCTTCAAGGAAATAGGCTTAGAAGCATAAATCTAAATAAGGAAATAAAACCTACCATATATATAACTATCATGATTCATGAAGAACACATAGTATGGTAGAAGAGAACAACTAGAGATTGATAGATCATGGATCATGAAAAGAAAACACAGTAATTAACTACTAACATGATCAAAATAGAAGATCCAAGGAGATCAGAATTCAAATCAGAAGTTTAACAAGATTTGATCATGGTTTGATCATGATTCCTTCAAAAGCTTGCAATGATCTTGGTTAAGATCATTGTTCTAGCCTCTAATCCTTAGGATGATCATGAGAACAAGTCCAGAGATGTTTGCAACAGAGAATGCAGCATCTCCTCAACTGTCTCAACTCAAAAAGGAAAGAAAATACAAAGATGGAGGAGAAGAAGAGAGAGTAGACATACCTTTTGATGCAAAAGGAAGAGTTTCGACGAAGATCTGTCAAGAAAACACCAAGGATGCAAGGGAGATGACTTGCAGAGGTCTTTGGTTCGTTCCAAAGAGTTTGGAGGCAGCAAATACGAAGTGGACTCGAGATTGGACTTAAATAGAGCAAGAAAAACCTAATTGCCAAAGACAGCACTCATTGGTCTAGTGGATTGGTCGATCGGCCCGATCGACCAATCGGTCGACCAATGCCGACAAAGAAATCCAAAACAGGGGAATTGAAGGCCCAGATCAAATCCAATCCTAAAGGGGTTTTGCACACAAGTCAAGTGACTTACCTAATAGGTAGAAATGCCTTCAAACCAAGATAGAGAGCACTCCAAGTCCATCAACTAATCCGATCTTCATCAAGATTCAGTTTCCATAAATAGAACTTCATCATCAACTTTCATGGATTCAAAGCCAGACACCAAGTCCACCACTGAGATGGCCCAAAGCTGACTTCTTACTTTACTTCGGGTCATCGGACCTACAAATAACAAGGTTTCCGGGTCAAGGTTAGGGCTGGGTTTTACACTATCGCTCAACGGATCTCACTGATGAAATCCAACGACTACCCGAAGAAGGCTCAAGTGCATCCAACGAAGGAGACTCGAAGGTACACTCTATATAAACCTCACTGCCATACAAGGTGAGGGACGGATCAATCGATCAAAAAGAATACTATCTGAGACTCAGGTTCAGATACATACTGATAGACCTAGACTATCAGCGATCTGCTATCTAGATCACCTTTCCCGTTTCTTCATTCATTAGCTCTGTGCTTCTAGCAGAGCCGTTTGTGATTAAGTTGATCAACTGACTTAGCCTTCGGAGGTGGACTCCCGACCCCAGCGGTCGGGCCACATCTGACGCTTTCGTTTTGCAGGTCATCACGTGGAGATCCAAGGGCTGAGCAGATTTTGGACGCATCACACAATCATAATCCGAAACCAATTCCAACCATCTACTTTTCCTCATGTTTAACTCCTTTTGGGTAAAGAAATACTTCAAACTCTTATGATCTATGAAAATGGCAATCTTCTCACTGTAGAGGTAATGTCTCCAAATCTTTAAAGCAAAAACCACTGTGGCAAGCTCTAGATCATAAGTGGGGTAATTCTGCTTATAATCTTTCAATTGCCGAGAAGCATAGGCTACAACCTTACCATGCTGCATCAATACACAACCCAAACCGATCATTGATGCATCAGTGTAGACTGTTAGACCACCGAAACTATCAGGTATAGTCAAAACCGGGGCACTTGTCAATCTATCCTTCAACTCTTGGAAGTTCTTCTCACAAGTGTCAGACCAGACAAACTTCTCTTCTTTCCTGGTTAGCTTAGTCATAGGAGCAGCCAACCGGGAAAAGTTCTCAATAAACCTTCTGTAGTAACCTGCCAATCCAAGGAAACTTCTTATTTCCGTAACCGTCTTCGGTCTTTCCCAATCAGCCACTGCTTGGACTTTCTCAGGATCAACACGAATACCTTCAGCTGAAACCACATGGCCGAGGAATACTACACTCTTGAGCCAGAAGTCACACTTGCTAAACTTAGCATAAAGCTTCTTTTCTCGCAGTCTTCGCAACGTGAAATCTAGATGCCTTGCATGCTCTTCTTCACTCTTTGAGTAAATCAGGATATCGTCAATGAAGACAATCACAAACTTATCGAGCACATTGTGAAAGACTCTGTTCATGAGGTCCATGAACACAGCAGGAGCATTAGTCAATCCGAAAGGCATGACTCGGAACTCATAGTGGCCATACCTTGTTCGAAAAGCTCTCTTGAAAATATCACTAGGCTTCACTTTCAACTAGTGATATCCAGATCTTAAATCAATCTTTGAGAACACGGCTGCACCCTTCAATTGATCAAAGAGATCATCAATTCTGGGCAGCGGGTATCTATTCTTGATAGTCAGCTTATTCAACTCACGGTAGTCAATGCACAGACACATACTACCATCCTTCTTCTTGACAAACAAGACAGGAGCTCCCCAAGGTGACACACTAGGTTGTACGAAACCTCTTTCAATGAGCTCATTCAACTGGTTTTGCAACTCCTTTAGCTCAGTAGGAGCCATCCTATACGGAGCCTTAGATACCGGAGCAGCACCAGGGATAAGATCAATAGAAAACTCAACATCCCTATCTGGAGGCACTCCTGATAGATCATCAGGAAAGACATCAACAAAGTCACAGACAATTTTGACTTCGTCAATACTTTTCTCCACTTTACTCTTTCCTTCAGATGAAGCATCATCTACTAGGGCATAGATTTGCATCAATGCGGACAATATCTTCCTACATACCCTTCTTTTCTCACCTTGAAATTCAAAGACCGGAGTTCCACAAAATGGAATTGGATCTTCCTTGAGGAACAAAGAAACATAGCTTTGTGGGTTATCAACCAGTCAATTCCCAAAATGACATCAAAGTCCTTCATCTTAAGAAGTTTCAAATTAGCTTCCAAGTTCTTTTTACAAATCAACACAGGACATTTAACTAATCCTTTATCTAGTTTCACAACAGGACCAGTAGGTGTACTAATCAATAAACGACTAGACAATTTCTTAGGGATTAGATCAGTCTTCTTGATAAATGCAGATGATATGAACGAATGAGATGCACTCGTATCAAATAAAACAAATGCAGGAATAGAAGAGACTAACAATGTACCTGTAATCACTTCATGGTTCGCATCTTGCTCAGTACTGGAGATACCGAACACTCTACCAGAGGGAGGAGTAGGAGCACTCTTCACCACTGGGGCAAGTTGCTGGACAGGCTTCTTCAGACATTCACGAGCAAAATGACCAGTCTGCTTACAGTAAAAGCAAACAGGGTTGCTACGTCCTGCTGAAGTAGCCGCAACAAGGGGCTTCTGAACCAATGGCCTTGGATTCGCATTCACTGGCCTAGCACTTGCATTCACTGGTTGTCGATTCCCGCCATACTGGTTAAATTGGCCGGACTGCTGAAAACCAGAGTTCTGACCTACACTCCTAGGCTGAAAAACAGGAGTGGATATGGTGTAGGTCTCACAAAACGCCGATCATTACAATCCACCAATCTGGGGTTCCTAGGTTGCCAGGGCCTTTGCACACGAGCGTTCTCCTTCTCAGTTTCTTCCAACTTCTTCGAGTTCTGCACCACTTGAGCATAGCTCACTATAGGCTAGACAGTGAGGTAAGCTTTAATGGCCGGGCACAGTCCTTTAGGGCCTGTTTGGTTACTTGAATCCAGAGATTTCAAATCTTTGGATTCATGAATCTGAGAATTATACACGTTTGGTTGCAAAAATCTCCAGATTCATGAAATCTAGAGATTCACCTTTTTACACTAAAAACGTGAATCTGTAGATTTATGGGTAAGGGGTGAAATCCAAAGATTTCAAAAAAGCTATACATTTGCACATTCATAAAAATCACGTCAATCAAATAGTTTTTTAGGGTGAATCCACAAATTTCATTCCACAACCAAACATCTAATTTTAAAAATTATGACTCCATAGATTTGAAATCTCTAGATATTTGAAATCTCCAGACTTATGTAACCAAACAGGCCCTTAAAGAATTTCTTCGCTTTGGCAAGATCAAGCTTCAGAGAATCAGGAGCAAAGAAATGAAGCTCCTCGAATTTCTATTGGTACTCCAACACAGACAAAGATCCTTGCACGAGAACCATAAACTCAGCTTCCTTCGCATCTTTCACTGCCTCAGGGAAGTAGTTCATGCAGAAAGCTTCCTTAAACAACTCCCAAGTTACTACACCTGCTTGCAAACCTTCCAAAACAGGCCGAGTAGAGGTCCACCAAGCGTCAGCTTCCTGTTGCAACTTCTGCTCAACAAACAAAATCTTCTGAGCTTCCGTACATTGTAAATGACGAAAAGCCTTCTCCAACTCACGAAGCCACTTGTTAGGAAACAAGAGGTCCTTTGTAACACCAAGAAAGCTGGGCACTTGCATCTTCAGGAAACTTTCCATCAGACGAGTATGAGGAGTTCCAGCAAAACCTCCCGCATTCGGGACAAAAGTATGAGGATTTCCATTAACACCTGCACGAGTCTCATTATGCAGAGTCATGAAACCGGTCATCATTTGGTTGAACTGGGCTGCTTGCTGCTGCATCATGTTACCCATGATATTGGCAATATCAAGAAAATTTCCAACATTCGGGGCACTGGGTGTGTCATGGGTACCCTGATCAGCAGTATTAGTATGCTGATCATGACCATCTTCAGGTATCTCACCACGACCTTGACCACTAGATTCCCCATGTCCACTTCTCAGAGTAACCATTCTGCAAAAACTGAGAACGTCAGAATACCAAATTTCGAAGTTTCAACATAATCCACAAGTCCAAATGATTTGAAAACTTAAATCATGCCTAAATACATCAATTTAGTCATCCAACAACAAATCATAGGGAAAAATTCACATTTTCCAAAAATCCAACACAAAATGAGTTCATTGGGTCCATTGGTCGATTGATTGGTCGACTGCCTAGTCGACCAATCAAGACAGAATACGAAAATTCGCATTATAAGCCTCATTTTCACATTCCAACTTCATTTTAACTTCATCCAAAGGTGAGAGAGATTAGGGGAAAGATTCCAAAGGTTCTTCCAAGTGTTCTAGGAGTGATTTACTGCTTCAACAACAACACCACAACCTACATTCATCTCACACAAGGTAAAACTCTCATTTTCTCTTTCACTTTCATCTTCTCATGCTTGCATTTCAATCAAATCCATGTTTTGCTTGTATCCATTGTTAGAAATCATGTTTAGGAATACTTAGAAACATATTCCCTAGGTTTTAAACACTATTCCATGCATAGACAACAAGTTCTAACATCTTCTTGCACTTCTCGCAATGTTTTCGTACCGAAATCGTTATCTTTAGAAAAAATTTGTTTCCTCACAAACCGCTTGGAGTTTTCGCATGAAATCAATTGCTACATGCTCAAAATGATAATGTGAATATGTCCATATATTTTGATTTAATCAATTTCAGCTTTTTCAAAAATCCAATCTTGACCTAGAATGCCAAAATCCCCAAATTTCTTCTTGCTGAATTTTCCACTTTAGACTGAGATTTTGATCGATTTTCCTCAAATAAACTTCATAGTCATGAAATTCCAAGTATTTTGTACATGCTAGTATCTTCAAATCAAATTTTCCCCAAATTTAAAATTTTCCAAAAATTACGAAAATACCCTTTTAACTTAAAATTTTGAAATAGCATTAACAATAATGTCTTTGCTTCTTCCACAGACATTCACCATGCCGAGGGGTGTACGAGGACGAGGACGAGGTCGTATGGTAGGGGCACTCAGAGGTCAGGTTCCTTCAGAGCCTAGACAGGAGGTTCGGAGACTAGATAGATTTGACACTCCCTAGGCCGAGTTCTTGTACGAGGCCTACTTCAGTTATTGTAACATCAAGCTAGGACGTCTACTACACCTTCGACAGCTCAGGGTCTTCAGGATTCAGCAGAGGTTCGACACCTTGCATTGGACACATCTTTTTAAAGAGGATCGATCGATATACCCAGAGCTAGTGAGGTTGTTCTTCAGCAACCTAACTTATACCGAGGAGGCTAGAGGTCCAAGACATCCACTTCGGCTTGTCCTCAGGAGCAGGGTCCTTCAGACTCGGATCCGCTTCTCTACGAGATCACTGGCTGAGATCTTGCGGGTCCCTCACTACCCAGAGCAATGCATATGGATACCTGCAAGGGCAGACATAGACAGCTACTTGTTGCCATACGAGCTGCGCGAGATATGCTCTACACTGTAGGATAGTCGCCGATTTTCACTTCGTGGAATAGCGGACGGATGACAGATTCAGCATGGATCATCGGTCGCATCATCGGCTGAAACATCATGCCGAAGGCTGGACATCACCATCGGGTCACAGTAATGGAAGCCTTAGTCATCTACCGCATCTACATGGGCTTCGAGATCGACCTTTCCTACATCATACAGCAGGTCATGCTGGATCTGGTTCTGCGGCCTAGCATATGGAACCTTTGCTATGGGAGGCTACTGACCTTGATCTTGAGGCATTTCGGGGTGAGTTTCGAGAATACACCAGTGGACACTGGTTCACGATGATACATTATCGGGACTCGGACCATTCGTCAGATGAGGCTGCAACAGACTATGAGATCTCCTGGTCCAGAGGGTGAGGAAGATGATGAGTCAGAGGATAGAGAGGAGGATATCAGTCCTGATAGTGATGATCAGGCTGGAGATGATACAGAGATGCACGAGGCTATGCCGGAGCATCACGAGTTTCCTTCCTCGCACTTTGAGACAAGTGGCCCTTCTCAAGCAGTTCTAGAGACTACATATCTCAATGCACAGATGAGATCGATGACTTCCATGCTGGAGAGGATGGAGGTCAGGCAAGAGCAGATGTATGAGAGGATGGAGTCACGACAGGATAGGATCGAGCATCAGGTGACTCAGCTATCAGAGGACTTCAGAGCTTACAGAGATCAGAGGAGATCACCTAGATAGATTGTACTTAGGATTTTCCTTTTATGCTTTTCAGATGTAATCGTTGTAAGACTCTAAATATTAATGAAGTTCACTTTGTTTCACTTTTATTATTGTGTATTATGCACTTTTCTTGTATTGCATTAAGTGACAATTGTTTAAGTATAATTATTGTGCATTATTCAGAAGTATTCAGTTATGCTTCATTATACAGTTTCTAGTCCAAGTGTTCTATTATTCACATCTAAGAGTAGATGAGTCACTTCTGGATCTATGACTCAGGAATGTTTTGTTACTGTTTTCTGTGGTTAGGATTTCCTCGAACTATGGGCTCTGATACCATTCTGTCACATCCTCCCAGCCGGTACCCTAACTGGCATACCCGAGAGTGTGATCCACAGCCCCGAAGATCAAGTAATGAGGAAATCATCCTCCCACATATACAATAACACAATCATAAACAGGAATTAATCAGGGTTTAAAATATTATAAACAAAAGATAAAGTCAAGAAATGAATAATCAATATAATCAGAGTGCAAAAATGATACCAAATGTAATCACATCAAAAGAAGTAGAGTGAGGCAGAAACTCACTCCACAAAATACAGCAGAACGCAGAATGTAAGTTTAAAAGAAATAATATCTAAAACAATGGAACTAAGAAAAGTATCTAACATCAAGGTTTTCTATTCTATAAATAACGTCTTCAAAATAGTGGACTTCATCAATCCATTTGAGACGTTCCACGTATACGTTGTCTTTAATCGTAGTACGCATCTTGATCAACTGAGGGATCATTAGAGTAATCTCGATGGTTGCCAACACCTTGCGTGTAGTAAGCTTCATCGGCTTGTGCTTCATCGTACTGTTCGCCATAGTAATCAGTACCTGTAGAATAGTCTAACAAAAACAATGTACAAAAGGAATGAGTTTCGAAGAAACTCAATAAGTTAGTTAATCCATAACAACATAAATAACATGGAAGCAAACCATAACAAGATGCAATGCAATATGAAACAAGGTATGTATGCATCTAAACTCTATGTTTGCTGGGTCTCTATGGCGACATGCTTTAAGTCATAGCCCCGTACTTCTTTGGGTAGGTCACGCATACGGCTCCTGTTGGTAGTGGGTTCGGGCATCCCTCTCAGACAAACCATGGTAGGGGGTTAAGTCAACACACTCTTTCACAACCATTTGGCATAAGTACCAGCGCATGTCAGGGAAAAGCCTAGCCCAATGCAAGTCATCTACTCAGTTACATCAAGTCAAGTCCAGATACTTCCATTCCTCCTGTAAAACCCAGCCCTAACCTTGACCCGGAAACCTTGCTATTTGTAGGTCCGATGACCCGAAGTAAAGTAAGAAGTCAGCTTTGGGCTATCCCAGTAGAGGACTTGGTGTCTGGCTTTGAATCCATGAAAGTTGATGATGAGGTTCTATTTATGGAAACTGAATCCTGATGAAGATCTAATTAGTTGATGGACTTGGAGTGCTCTCTATCTTGGATTGAAGGCATTTCTACCTATTAGGTAAGTCACTTGACTTGTGTGCAAAACCCCTTTAGGATTGGATTTGATCTGGACCTTCAATTCCCTGTTTTGGCCTTGCTGTCAGCATTGGTCGACTGATTGGTCGACTGGGCCAGTCGACCAATCCACTCGACCAATGAGTGCTGTCTTTGGCAATTAGGTTGTTCTTGCTCTATTTAAGTCCAACCTCGAGTCCACTTCGTATTTGCTGCCTCCAAACCCTCTGGAACGAACCAAAGACCTCTGCAAGTCATCTCTCTTGCATCCTTGGTGTTTTCTTGACGGATCTTCGTCGAAACTCTTCTTTTTGCATCAAAAGGTATGTCTACTCTCTCTTCTTCTCCTCCATCTTTGTTTTTCTTTCCTTTTTGAGTTGAGACAGTAGAAGAGATGCTGCATTCTCTGTTGCAAACATCTCTGAACATGTTCTCATGATCATCCTAAGGATTTAAGGCTAGAACAATGATCTTAACCATGATCATTGCAAGCTTTTGAAGGATTCATGATCAAACCATGATCTAATCTTTGTTAAACTTCTGATCTGAATTCTGATCTCTTTGGATCTTCTTTTGTTGATCATGTTAGTAGTAATTACTGTGTTTCTTTCCATGATCCATAATCTATAGATTTCTAGATGTTCTCTTCTACCATACTATGTGTTCTTCATGATGCATGATAGTTACATATATGGTAGGTTTTATTTCCTTATTTAGATTTATGCTTCTAAGCCTTATTCCATGAAGATCTATGTATGTTTTCATGTTTTCATTACCGAAAGCAATGATCCATCCTCCTATTGCTCTTGTCTTTGTTTTCTATTTCAAATTCATCAAGATCCATGTTTGAGTTAATTATGGTAACTTTTTGTTTCCTAATTTGGATCTTGATACCTTGATTTGATTAGTGTTTTGAGGTCCCCTATTTGTTAGAATACTACTGATGTAGTCTACCCCTTGATTAGTACCCTTTTGAACCACCAAATTTGGATTTCATATCTTAAAACTCTGATTTTGTAGGCTACTGTCTGCATTGGTCGACTGATTGGTCGACTGGACCACTCGACCAATCCACTCGACCAATGAGTACAGCAACTCCGGATTTGGTCTGTTTCGGATGTTTTGATATCTTTGCTGTTAGGGATCTTTCCTAATATGTTGTATATACTTGTTTAGGACCTTCTTCTCAAGTTTGCCAAGATCTTACTTGATTTCTTAGGATTCCTTGCGAGTTATAAAAGGTAAGGATGGTTATTTCCTTAATTACATAGATAGCATGAATCTAGTTTCTATATTTGAATATCATTAATATGTTTCCTAAATTAGATTCTTACAATGATATACTACTGTTGCATAACTTTGATTACAGTAGCATTACTTATTCATATTAAATTGATTCATGTATGATTTACTTACCAATGTTATACAAGTGATTGTAATTATTGATTTCTTTCCATATATGAGGTTACCATATATGTGATGATATGAATTGATGCATGTGTATGCTTAAGTATGGTTTGGAAAGGAGAGGTGTCCTTTTGACACTTCTGTTCTTGGACTACTACGGGAATATTATGGGATGTTTCCGGAGATGCCCTCTGGACACCTTCCTAAACTGTTGGATGACATATCTAGGATGGTCTAGTAGTGTTTGGCTAGGATGTCCTGTTATGTCAGACCCTAATCGGAGGGGTATTGAGACCGAACGACCCGTGGTAGCAATGGGGATTCATGGGCGCTCAAGACCGGTAACCAACCCGTGAGAGGACAGGAATCACATTGTGGGGGCCATTTATTGGTAGGGTTGCATATGGTTAGACTTGGGCTCACGGGCGCTTAAGACCGGTAACCAACCCGTGAGAGGACGTGAGAGCTTCCCGTTTACCATATGTGGATGATCAATAGGGTTGATGAGTCCGTAGTCCGAGTTGGTTGGTGCCATAGGATACGCTGACTCTAGTGTGAAGGATACCGGAAAGGATCGTCGGGGACGAGGAATGGAAGTATCTGGATCCGACTTGATGTAACCAAGTAGAAGACTTGCATTTGGCTAGGTTTTACCCCGACATGCGCCAGTACTTATACCAAATGGTTGTGAGAGAGTGTGTTGACTTAACCCCCTGCCAAGGTTTGTCTCGAGGGATGAAGGACCCATTACCAATCGGCTGCTCAAGACCGGTGAAATGATCCGTGAGAGAATCCAAGATATCTTAAATGGTTGAGGATGTGAGTGGACTTTCCTAAAGAAGTACGGTGCTATGACTTAAAGCATGTCTGCCAATAGAGACCAGCATACATAGAGTTAGATTCATTCATTCATTGTTTGTCTCATATCATATTGCATTTATGTTTGTTCTGGAATTCTGCCATTTATGTTATCATGGATTTTAACTGCCTTACTGAGTTTCTTTGAAACTCATTCGTTTATTGTACAATGTTGTTAGACTATCCTGCAGGTACTGAGTGTTATGACGGTCCCTATGAAGAAGTGCAAGGCGAAGAGGCATATCTCCAGGAAGGTGATTGCGGTTACCACAATTACTCTGAAGATCCCGCGAGTGGTTATGCTCCGTACGATGCTTAGTCCGACCATTGAGTGGAAGCGTCCTTGTGCTATTTATGAGATTTACACTTACAAGGATGTTGTCTATAAAGTGGAGAACAATCTAGTTACCCAATGTACTTGTTACTGGGATTAGATTTTGTCTAGTTTATTCCTTAGAGCTACTTTTCCGCTGGATGTAAAGTGGGATTTTTGCTTCGCTTTACTTATCTGTTTGATACTCTAATTATATCTATTATTCTGATTCATTTATGATTCATTCTTTCTTTATTGGATCTATGATTTATCTTCCGCACTCTTGTTATGATTGTTCATGATTATGTTATTGTTTATGTGGGAGGTTGATCACTCGATACCTGATCTTCGGGCTGTGGATCACACTCTCGGGTATGCCGGATAGGGTACCGGCTGGGGAGGGCGTGATGATTGGTATCGAGCCCAAGGTTCGAGGAGATCCTAACAACAAAAGACAACAACTGAACATTCCTGAGTCATTGATCTGAAATGACTCATCTACTCTTAGAAGTGAATAATAGAACACTGAATTAGAAACTTGACCTTTGAGGCATAACAGAACATTTCTGAATAACATACCATAATTATACTTGAACAAATGTCACTAATGCAAGGAAAAGAAAGGTGCATAACATACAATAATTAAAGAGAAACAAAATGAACTTCATTAATTTCAAAAGTTTTTACAAGGATTACATCCGAAATGCATAAATGGAAATCCTAAGGTACGGTCTATCTAGGTGATCTACTCCGATCTCTCGTATGCTCGAACTCCTCTCGCTAGCTGAGTCACCCGATGCTCTATCCTATCCCGTCGTGACTCCATCCTCTCATACATCTGCTCTGTCTCGACCTCCATCCTCTCTAGCATGGAAGTCATCGATCTCATCTGTGCACCAAGATCTGAAGTCTCCGGAACGCATGTGAAGGGCCACCTACCTCGAAGTGTGATGAAGGAAACTCGTGATGCACGAGCTCAGCCTCGCGCATATCTGCATCATCTCCGGCCTGATCATCACTATCGGGACCGATATCCTCTCCTCCATCCTCTGATCCCCGATCCTCATCCTCCGATTCATCATCATCCTCACCCTCCGGACCAGGAGATCTCTCTGACCGATGTAGTCTCATCCGACGAATGGTCCGAGTCCCAATGGGGTATCCCCGTGATCTAGTGTCCATCGGTGTATCCTCGAAACTCACCCCGAAATGCCCGAAGATCAAAGTCGAAGCCTCCCATAGCAAAGGTTCCGCATGCTAGGCCGCGAGAACTAAGTCCAAGCATGACCTGCTGAATGATGTAGGAGAGATCGATCTCGAAGCCCATGTAGATGCGGTAGATGACTAAGGCCTCCATCACCGTGACCCGATGGTGATGTCCGGCTTTCGGCATGATGTTTCGGCCGACTATGCGACCGATAATACGTGCAGAACCCGTCATCCGTCCGCTAGTCCACGGTGTGAAGCATCGACGGCTATCCCATAGCGTAGAGCATATCTCGCGAAGCTCGTACGGCATCGATGGCTGTCCCGGATCTGCTCCTGCAGGTATCCACACACACCGCTTGTGGATAGTAAGGAACCTGCAAGATCTCAGCCGGTGTCCGGGTAGAGAAGCGAATCTGAGTCCGGAAGACCACGCTCCCGAGGACAAGTCCGAGTGGATGTCCCCGGCCTCGAGCCTCCTCTCGTGTAAGTAAGGTTGCTGAAGAACAACCTCACTAGCTCCGGGTATACCGGCAAATCCTCGGTGAAGAGATGAGTCCACTGCAATGTGTCGAACCTCTGCCGAATCCTAAAGGCTCTGAGCTGGCGTAAGTGAAGTAGACGTCCCATCTCGATGTTACAATAGCTGAAGTAGGCCTCGTACAGGAACTCGGCCTGAGGTGTGTCAAACATGTCCGGTCTTCTAACCTCCTCTCTAGGCTCGAAAGGAACCTGACCTCTGCCCCTAAGAGCACCTACGATGCGACTGCGACCTCTACCTCCTCCTCGCCCTCCCCTCTGCATGGTGTATCTGTGAAAGAGACAAGAGACAATTCCAATTAGTGCTATTTTAAGATTTGAGCCAAAAGGGTATTTTCGTAATTTTTCGGAAAATTTCAAATTTGGGGGAAATTTGATTCGAACATACTAGCATGTGCACAATACTTGGAATTTCATGTCTATGAAGTTGTTTTGATGAAAATCGATCGAAAACTTGGATTAAAGCGAAAAATTCAGCAAGAAAGAAATATTGAAGGAAGCACACCAGTCAGTCTTTACTGTACACCCGGGAAGCACCAAGATGTACAAGGACTTGAAGGAACATTTTTGGTGGATTGGTCTAAAGGCGGATGTTGATGATTTTGTTGCCAAGTGTGAGACTTGCCAACGTGTGAAAGCCGTTCGACAACCTCCATCTGGATTACTTCAGCCTCTTCCTATTCCTAGTTGGAAGTGGGAAGATATCTCCATGGACTTTGTGACTAGCTTGCCTCGGACAAGTAAAGGCAATGACACTGTGTGGGTGATTGTTGATAGGTTGACCAAATCAGCCCATTTCATTCCTATGAAGATCACTCATACTCTGGATAAGCTAGCCAGGCTTTATGTGGATAATGTGGTTCGTCTGCATGGTGTGCCATTGAGTATTGTTTCGGATCGTGATCCTAGGTTCACCTCAAGGTTTTGGAATAGTTTGCGAGAAGGCCTTGGGAACCCAATTGAACTTGAGTACAGCTCATCATCCACGGTCGATGGACAATGCGAGCGGACAATTCGGACATTGGAAGACATGCTCGGATCTTGTGTGGTGGATATGGGTGGTAATTGGGATGAACACCTAGCTTTGGTTGAGTTTGCCTATAACAACGATTATCAAGCCACAATAGGCATGGCTCCATTCAAGGCTTTGTATGGTAGTACTTGTAGGACACCTTTGTACTTGGGTCGAGACAGGTGAAAGAAAAGTCTTAGGTCTCGAGATGATTAAAGCTACAAGTGCTATGGTAGATATGATAAGAGAAAGGATTAAGTCTGCCCAATCAAGACAGAAATCTTATGCTGATAAGAGAAGGACCGATTTGGAATTTCAAGTTGGAGAGAAAGTCTTTCTGAAAGTTTCACCAATGAAGGGTGTGATGAGATTCAATGTTAAGGGAAAGCTTAGCCCTCGTTACATTGGACCTTTCGAGATTTTGGAAAAGGTTGGACCTGTTGCGTATCGATTGGCATTACCTCCGTCTCTTGCTGGTGTGCACAATGTGTTTCATATTTCGATGCTCCGAAAATACATAGAGAATCCGGAACACATTTTGCAGCAAGCACCTGAAGGACTTAGTGCTGATTTGACCTATGATGAAGAACCGGCCGAAATCCTGGATAGGAAGGACAAGCAGCTGCGGAATCGCGCCATTCCTTTGGTGAAGATTCGGTGGAAGAACCATACCCCTGAAGAAGCTTCTTGGGAGAAGGAAGAAGATATGAAGGAGAAGTTTCCTTACCTCTTTGGAAGCACAGGTACGCTTTCAATTTCGGGGACGAAATTTCTTTAAGGGGGGGAGAATGTAAAACCCAGCCCTAACCTTGACCCGGAAACCTTGCTATTTGTAGGTCCGATGACCCGAAGTAAAGTAAAAAGTCAGCTTTGGGCTATCCCAGTAGAGGACTTGGTGTCTGGCTTTGAATCCATGAAAGTTGATGATGAGGTTCTATTTATGGAAACTGAATCCTGATGAAGATCTAATTAGTTGATGGACTTGGAGTGCTCTCTATCTTGGTTTGAAGGCATTTCTACCTATTAGGTAAGTCACTTGACTTGTGTGCAAAACCCCTTTAGGATTGGATTTGATCTGGACCTTCAATTCCCTGTTTTGGCCTTCTTTGTCGACATTGGTCGATTGATTGGTCGATCGGGCCAGTCGACCAATCCACTCGACCAATGAGTGCTGTCTTTGGCAATTAGGTTGTTCTTGCTCTATTTAAGTCCAACCTCGAGTCCACTTCGTATTTGCTGCCTCCAAACCCTCTGGAACGAACCAAAGACCTCTGCAAGTCATCTCTCTTGCATCCTTGGTGTTTTCTTGACGGATCTTCGTCGAAACTCTTCTTTTTGCATCAAAAGGTATGTCTACTCTCTCTTCTTCTCCTCCATCTTTGTTTTTCTTTCCTTTTTGAGTTGAGACAGTAGAAGAGATGCTGCATTCTCTGTTGCAAACATCTCTGAACATGTTCTCATGATCATCCTAAGGATTTAAGGCTAGAACAATGATCTTAACCATGATCATTGCAAGCTTTTGAAGGATTCATGATCAAACCATGATCTAATCTTTGTTAAACTTCTGATCTGAATTCTGATCTCTTTGGATCTTCTTTTGTTGATCATGTTAGTAGTAATTACTGTGTTTCTTTCCATGATCCATAATCTATAGATTTCTAGATGTTCTCTTCTACCATACTATGTGTTCTTCATGATGCATGATAGTTACATATATGGTAGGTTTTATTTCCTTATTTAGATTTATGCTTCTAAGCCTTATTCCATGAAGATCTATGTATGTTTTCATGTTTTCATTACCGAAAGCAATGATCCATCCTCCTATTGCTCTTGTCTTTGTTTTCTATTTCAAATTCATCAAGATCCATGTTTGAGTTAATTATGGTAACTTTTTGTTTCCTAATTTGGATCTTGATACCTTGATTTGATTAGTGTTTTGAGGTCCCCTATTTGTTAGAATACTACTGATGTAGTCTACCCCTTGATTAGTACCCTTTTGAACCACCAAATTTGGATTTCATATCTTAAAACTCTGATTTTGTAGGCCTTTGCGTTGGTCGACTGATTGGTCGGGACTGGACCACTCGACCAATCCACTCGACCAATGAGTACAGCAACTCCGGATTTGGTCTGTTTCGGATGTTTTGATATCTTTGCTGTTAGGGATCTTTCCTAATATGTTGTATATACTTGTTTAGGACCTTCTTCTCAAGTTTGCCAAGATCTTACTTGATTTCTTAGGATTCCTTGCGAGTTATAAAAGGTAAGGATGGTTATTTCCTTAATTACATAGATAGCATGAATCTAGTTTCTATATTTGAATATCATTAATATGTTTCCTAAATTAGATTCTTACAATGATATACTACTGTTGCATAACTTTGATTACAGTAACATTACTTATTCATATTAAATTGATTCATGTATGATTTACTTACCAATGTTATACAAGTGATTGTAATTATTGATTTCTTTCCATATATGAGGTTACCATATATGTGATGATATGAATTGATGCATGTGTATGCTTAAGTATGGTTTGGAAAGGAGAGGTGTCCTTTTGACACTTCTGTTCTTGGACTACTACGGGAATATTATGGAATGTTTCCGGAGATGCCCTCTGGACACCTTCCTAAACTGTTGGATGACATATCTAGGATGGTCTAGTAGTGTTTGGCTAGGATGTCCTGTTATGTCAGACCCTAATCGGAGGGGTATTGAGACCGAACGACCCGTGGTAGCAATGGGGATTCATGGGCGCTCAAGACCGGTAACCAACCCGTGAGAGGACAGGAATCACATTGTGGGGGCCATTTATTGGTAGGGTTGCATATTGTTAGACTTGGGCTCACGGGCGCTTAAGACCGGTAACCAACCCGTGAGAGGACGTGAGAGCTTCCCATTTACCATATGTGGATGATCAATAGGGTTGATGAGTCCGTAGTCCGAGTTGGTTGGTGCCATAGGATACGCTGACTCTAGTGTGAAGGATACCGGAAAGGATCGTCAGGGACGAGGAATGGAAGTATCTGGATCTGACTTGATGTAACCAAGTAGAAGACTTGCATTTGGCTAGGTTTTACCCCGACATGCGCCAAGTACTTATACCAAATGGTTGTGAGAGAGTGTGTTGACTTAACCCCCTGCCAAGGTTTGTCCTGAGGGATGAAGGACCCATTACCAATCGGCTGCTCAAGACCGGTGAAATGATCCGTGAGAGAATCCAAGATATCTTAAATGGTTGAGGATGTGAGTGGACTTTCCTAAAGAAGTACGGTGCTATGACTTAAAGCATGTCTGCCAATAGAGACCAGCATACATAGAGTTAGATTCATTCATTCATTGTTTGTCTCATATCATATTGCATTTATGTTTGTTCTGAATTCCGCCATTTATGTTATTATGGATTTTAATCGCCTTCTACCGAGTTTCTTTGAAACTCATTCCTTTATTGTACAATGTTGTTAGACTATCCTGCAGTACTTGAGTGTTATGACGGTCCCTATGAAGAAGCACAAGGCGAAGAGGCATATCTCCAGGAAGGTGATTGCGGTTATTACAATTACTCTGAAGATCCCGCGAGTGGTAATGCTCCGTACGATGCTTAGTCCGACCATTGAGTGGAAGCGTCCTTGTGCTATTTATGAGATTTACACTTACAAGGATGTTGTCTATAAAGTGGAGAACAATCTAGTTACCCAATGTACTTGTTACTGGGATTAGATTTTGTCTAGTTTATTCCTTAGAGCTACTTTTCCGCTGGATGTAAAGTGGGATTTTTGCTTCGCTTTACTTATCTGTTTGATACTCTGATTATATCTATTATTCTGATTCATTTATGATTCATTCTTTCTTTATTGGATCTATGATTTATCTTCCGCACTCTTGTTATGATTGTTCATGATTATGTTATTGTTTATGTGGGAGGTTGATCACTCGATACCTGATCTTCGGGCTGTGGATCACACTCTTGGGTATGCCAGATAGGGTACCGGCTGGGAGGGCGTGACACCTCCCCTCTCGGGATCCTTTCCGGTATCCTTTCCACTAGAGTCTGCTTATCCGACTCTCTCAAATACGGACTCATCAACCCTATTGGTTATCGACATATGGTAAACGGGAAGCTCTCATGTCCTCTCACAGATATAACTCACCGGTCTCGAGCGCCCATGAGCCCAAGTCCAGCCATATGCAACCCCCCAATAAATGGCCCCCACAATGTGATTCCCGTCCTCTCACGGATATAACTCACCGGTCTTGAGTGCCCGTGAATCCACATTGCTACCACGGGTCGTTCGGTCTCAATACCCTTCCGAATCGGGTTTGATATAACAGGGGTATAACCTAGCCAAATACTGCTAAACAGCCCTAGGTATGACAACCAATGATTCGGGAAAGTGTCGATGGGCAACCCCGGAAACATTCCATACTATTTCCGATAATGTCCAAGGACAGAAGTGTCAAAAGGACACCTCCCAATCCCAAACCAAACTTAATCAAACACATTCTCAGATCAGTCATGACATACACAACTAACAGTTCATCATATAAAAGAGAATGTAAAAGTAAAATCAGATTAAGCAGCAATAAGTAATTCATATAACATGAATAATGAAAAAGATGATATAAACAAGTGCTATTGTTCTCATAGTAGGAGATCAGAATTAAAGTACAACAACAGTAGGTAATCTCATAGTTTCACAAAGTAGAAACCAGAGAACAAGTAATCTATGTAGTTAAGGAAATAACTGTCCTTACCTTCTAATTCGTAAAGGAACTTAAAGAACCAAGTAAGACCTTGACTAAACCTGAGAAAAGAGTCTTAAACAAGTGTATACTATGAGTTAGGAAAGATGTATAGAAGGAAAGAATAAAATTCAATCAAAACAGACCAAGAATGGGGTTGCTATACCCATTGGTCGACTGATTGGTCTACTACCCCAGTCGACCAATGAGTCGACCAACAGAGACAGTAGCCTTCAAAAATCAGAAATTTTAGAATATGAATCCGAATTTGGTGGTTCAAAAGGGTACAAAATAAGGGGGAAACTTTAATGGAAACATCTAAGTCTATAGAGGACAACAAACCATTAATCAAATCAAGTTTCCAGGTCACAACTCAGGAACCAGAAAGTTAACCTAATTAGGTTAAACATAGATTATGAAGGAAAATATAATATGGTCAAGGGTAAGGAAATAAAATTAATAGGTTACAATTCTAGTAAAGAAAATAAAGTGAGAGTCTTCTAACATGATTAAAATAGGGGTTCTTGACCTTACCCAAGAAATTAGGGTTTCACCCTTTTTGGTTCCCATGAACAGGTTGAGAGTTCCGGATGAAGGGAGGTAAATTGTTAGGTCAATTACAACAAGAAGAATGTAAGAACATTGAATTTAGATCAACCTCCACATTACCCATGAGGTTTCCCTCACATGGGGGTTACCAAAAGGTTCTCCTGATGACCACACAAGGTTAGGGTTTCAAGGGTTAGGGTTTCCAGTATTCAATTGGCAAGGGTTGAGATCATGATGATGATCATAGATCTCAAGGAACATGATGAGGTCATGGAATAGATGGTTGCAAGAATGCAACATCATCTTCCTGATCTCAATCAAGAACAGATTCAAGAAAAGAAAATCAGAGATAGAGAGGAAAGAGATCATAAACATACCTTTGATGTAGGAGGATGAAGATTTCTTGAGTTCTTGCGAGATATCAACCAAGGATGGAAAGGAATCGATTAGAATAGGGTTCTAACTCGTTCCAGAGGCTTAGGAGGTAGATGAGGCGGAGTATTCCCGAGATTAGACTTAAATAGAGTAGCCACGATTCAAATTTCAAAAATTGAATCAATTGGTCGATTGGTCCAGTCAACCAATGAGTCGACCAATCAAAACAGCAACTTCAAAACAGGGAATAGAAGGCTCAGATCAAGTCCAAACATCAAGGGGTTTTGCACACACCTAAAGTGACATACCTAGTAGGTAGAAATGCCTTCGAACCAATATAGAGAGCACTCCAAGTCCATCAACTAATCCAATCTTTATCAGGGTGCAGTTTCCATAGAAGGGACACTGACATCCACACTCAAGGATTCCACTCCAGCCATCAAATCTTCAACTGAAATGGCCCAAAGCTGACTTCTTGCCTTACTTCGGGTTGCTGGACCTACAAACAACAGGGTTTCCGGGTCAGGGTTCAGGGCTGGGTTTCACATTGTGAGTGGGTGATGTCTTATATAGAGTGTACCTTCAAATCTCCTTCGTTGGATGTATTTGAGCCTTCTTCGGATAGTCGTTGGATCTTAACAGATAGATCTGTTGAGTGATAGATCCCTACTAGGTTGGACTTGTAGATGACTCCTTTGATAATACGATCGTTATATGGTAGTTATCCATATAATAGTGATAAGTGACAGCTGCCAAATGTTGCTACCCGTCTCTTTGTCGAATAGTCTATTCCGATCGTAGTGGATTAGGGCGTGCTTGTGACTGAATTAGTTTTCTTCCTCAGCAAGCTATCTCCTGGACCCGGCTCTCTTGGAAGCGAGTTGATTCCTTTCGTCCCGACCGGGGTCGAGGGTCGAACCAAGATTGAACCAGGTTCGGTTATATTTTCTCCATATCACGAGCCCCCCAGACCAACCGTTCAGACGATCCTGAGGGCTTGGTTTTTAACTGGGTTCTCTATCCAATAGTTTTGCATAATCCCCAACCCATTAAATGTCATATCACATTTCATGCGGCTGTATCGCTTTTTCCTCGAGCATTGTGAGTATTCTCACTTTTTGTGGGGGTGACGCCACGCGTCCTTTATAGCCGAAACTATCATTGCTCACGAAATCGAAACGACGGTTTCTGAACGCCTGTTTTTGATTTGTGAGTTCAAACTTTTGAACCGTCTCTAAATCTCGATCTTTGACGTTGAATCCATCTCGATCGTACATGTCCTCGAACACTCGTGCAAGTGCTTAAAAGCGGTTCATTGTCTTCATAGGTTTCATTCTCTTTGTCTGGAATTTTGAAACCTCGTCGTCTTCTTCGCGCTCTAACGATCTTCTCGCTCTCGAGCATTCTACTTCAGTGATTCAGTAAGTCTACTGACTCCTTTGCAAAGTTTACTTTTGTCTCCAGGGTTTCTTTTTCTTGCTAGAAACCACAATATGACTTTTTAGTAATGGAGGGCAGTAGGGTTTCTTCTGAAATTCCTTCTGAACTTAGCGCTAGTTAGGGCGATACTGGTGATGAGGTGTTTGCCTCCATTCCCTCCGAACAGTCGGATAGTGACAAGAAAACCCTAACTGCTCTCTAGCGTGACTTCACAGAAGTTAGCCAACAGAGAAAAGCAGAAGAAAATGCTGAGGCTTCTTCTGCCCTTCCTGAGTGTGGACCATCCAGGACTCCGAAGGTGACTGCCAAATCCTCTGGGTAGTCCAAACAACCCATCAAGTCCACTGATGGATCTGGTTCTGTTGCTTCCTCCTTTATTGAGGAGAACCTTCCTCTATCCATTCAACGCTTTGACTTTCCTTCTTTGTATCAACTTAGGGCTCCCACTCCTGATGAGAGGGTTGATTCGGTCCTTCCTAGCGAATTTTCCTTGTATATAGATACTCTGGAGAGCGGAGTTCAGTTTCCCTTCTTCAATACTTTGTTTTTTGCTGTTCTAAATCATTGGGACATTTGTCCCGGAATGCTTCTTCCCAATAGCTGGCGTCTCATCGTCGGCTTCTTAAGTTTATTTTTTGAACTCGGCATCATACCTTCTCTTCCTCTTTTTGTACATTTTCATGTTCTTTCTCTTTCCCATCCTCCTGGTCGGGCAGCATTCTTGCCAGGGGAACCTGTCCTTCCAATCACAAAGGGTGGCGCAAGCGGTATTTTTTCTGCCGAGCGCCTCAATCAGATCTTAACTTCCCGACTACCTGGTAACTGTATACTTCATACTCTGAGGGCAACCGGGTCCCTCAACTATCCAAAGAAGACAGAGCTGTTGTTAGGAAGATCAAGTCGATTCCATGGTATCAAGAGATACATGGATATGAGATGGAATACAACTCCATTCTTCAATACTGGGGGTTGGCTCGACGTGAGCTTTCTAACTGCCATGTTTCGTTTTCTTGAATGTATTGCGAACCTTTTCAACTTTCTGACTTTCGTCTTTCTTTGTAGTACCTCCAAGAATTAACTTGGATAATATTAGGGAGAAATCTTGCAAGAAGACTGCTCTAATGCTAACGAAGGTTGTTCCCCTCGAAGTGATTGTTGTTGGTGAATCTTCTAAACGTGGGGAGATTGCTGTTGGTGAATCTTCAGATCAAATTCCCACAGCTTCTGCTGATGCTTCTCCGACGCCTCCTTTGCCTAGAGAGACCGTTCGGTCTCCTAAGGGGGATGTGGCTCCCTCCGTCGTTGTTCACATTGCTGAAACCCCTGCTGGCACTACGCTGGAGTCCTCTTCGATTATGAAGACCCTTCGGGCTTCTAAGGAAGATGTGGTCCCTGCAGTCGTCGTTTGGACCTCCGAACCCAACTCTAGTGCTTGTTTGGCATCCTCCTCCAATCCTTCCAAGGAGGTTCTCCAGGAGGCCGAGGATTTTGCCACTAGGAAGCGCCCTCGGTTGGCGGATGATGTGTTCCATCCTTCTTGGTCGTTAAAGAGATCTGACTTGGTGACATGCGATTTTGACAAGGCACTGGAATGGTGCACTACTGTTTAAATGCTTGCCGAGAGCAGAGCCCTCTCTACGATCCCGGATAGGGAGTTTATGAAATCCCTGGTGATGTAAGTTTTTCTTCATTACCTTTCGTTCTGAAGATTTTTTTCTTTTGCTCTTGACTAACTCTTTAAGTTGTTGCAGGAGTCTTACTGGTAACTTCCACAACCAAGTGGAGGCAGCCTTTAGACTCGGTAGACTGAGTGATGAGCTTTCCAGGCTTTGGGAAGAATCCAGAGCCAAAGATGCCGAGATTGCTCGTCTTGGAAACCAAGCTTGGGAGATTGCCCAAGAGAAGAATTCTGAGAACGAGCGTCTTCGTTCGGATTTGGATGGTGCCAGGGAGAAGAACCGGCAGCTGAAGCGGGAAGTTGAAAAGCTTTCAGCAGGGGCAAAAGGGTCTGGAGCTGTATCAACGCCCCAAAGGCAAGCTATTACCCTTTTGCCCGAGTCCCTTCCGAATGATGGTCGCAGGGCTTGCATCTTCAAATATTTGCAGAGTAAGCCTTTTGTTGACATGCTGAATGCTTATAACTTGCAGGCATACCGGGATGGTGAGAACGAGGTATGGGAATCGATACTAAGGAGAAATCCTTATTTCAACACGTCTCCCCACCGCACCAATTGTAATCCTAAAGTGTTTGCAAAGTTGGGACTTCCTCTTCCTGCCTGGGCCAAGGATGTGAAGGACCTTCCACCTCCAGATCCGGATATAATGCATCATCTTGACGAATCTTCTCCTTTGTCTCATTTTAAAGGATTCAGCTATGAAGAGCTTGCCTAGAATGCAGGTTTGATCAAAGATCAGGCTTCTTCCAGAAAAGCTGGATAAAGAGTATGGAATTGCAGAGGATTTTGTATTTACAGAATGCTTCTTAATCTTCGAGGGAGATAAACAAATGATAACATATGTTTTTCCGACTCTATTCTTCTTCTTGACTCTGTGTTGCTTCTGACAAAGATGCTTAGATCTTGTGTTAGAGTTCTTGACAATCACCGACGATGACTTTCCTTTTTGACCGAACGAAGATTGTACCTCAACCCTTGTTATCTCATATGTATATTTGATGTAAAGGTAGGCCCCTTCTAGTCATTTTAAAGGAATAAAGAATTAACTTCATCTTCGAACTTTGTCAGTCACTTGAGTCTTTGTTGCAGTAGGACTTAGTTGTTTCAAAATAATGCCTTTACTTAGAGATTTCCATAGAAATTCAATAAGTTTGAAAAGGAACTCACTTGGGTTTTAAACCGATGCCTTGTAGAAGGTCCCACACGGGTTTTAAACCGATGCCTTTACTTAAGGATTTCCGGAGAAATCCAATAAGTTTGAGAAGGAACTCACTCGGGTTTTAAACCGATGCCTTGTAGAAGGTCCCACACGGGTTTTAAACCTATGCCTTTACTTAAGGATTTCCGGAGAAATCCAATAAGTTTAAGAAGGAACTCAGTCGGGTTTTAAACCGATGCCTTGTAGAAGGTCCCACACGGATTTTAAACCAATGCCTTGTAGAAGGTCCCACACAGGTTTTAAACCGATGCCTTTTGATTTTGTCGCTGGATCTGATCTTGAGTGTTGTGTGTTGCCCCCAATCAAAAGACAGTAATTGTATTGATTGAGTTGAATATTGTTACATCTTGAATGAAAATGATAATCTCCTCAAGGATAATATTTCTTCAAGTGCCTGGCATTCCACAAACGATCCAACTCTTTCTGGGTTGTCATGTTCTTCAGCTTATAAGCTCCTGAACCGACTGGTTTAATAACCATATATGGGCCTTCCCATGAAGGGTCCAATTTACTTTGATGGCATGGATCTGAAGCTAAGGTATTTCTTAATACCAAGTCTCCCGCTATGTATCAACGATTCCTCACTCGGGAATTATAATGTGACGCTATCCTTCGTTGATAATGTTGAGTTCGTGCTATTGCTTTTGCATGAACTTCATCTAACAAGTGTAGGCTATCTAGCAATCCTTGTTCGTTCGCTTTTTCTTCGAACTCTCTTTCCCGTAGTGTTCCAGCCATTACTTCAACAGGTGCCAAAGCTTTAGATCCATAAGCTAGTTTAAAAGGAGTTTCTCCTGTGGGTGTTCGAACCGTAGTTCAATAGGCCCACAATACGTTTTGCAATTCTTCGACCCATAATGCTTTATTAGCTTCGAGTCTTCTCGTTATCCCCTCAAGTAATGTTCGGTTTGTAACCTCCACTTGGCCGTTGCTTTGGGGGTATGCCACTGATGACATACGATGCTCGATCAAATACGTTCCGCAGAACTGTTCAGATTGTGGGTTATCGAATTGAGTGCCATGATCGGTCACTATTATTTTTGGCATCCCAAACCGATATATGATAGACTCGAGCACGAACTTCTCCACCTTTCGCTCAGTGATGGGTGCCAGGGCGCTAGCCTCGACCCACTTGATGAAGTAGTCAATCGCCACTATGAGATATTCCCTTCCGCCCGACGCCTTGGTGAATTTTCCTATGATATCGATTCCCCACATCGCGAAAGGGATGGGGTCTAGAATCGAAGTCAAGGTTTCAACTGGGCGTTTAGAAATTGTAGCATGGTTTCGGCAATTGCTACATCGACGAACATATTCCATAGCAGCTTGCTGAAGCTTAAGCCAATATAAATCGAGCCTTAAAATTTTGTGTGCCAGGGCCCGACCGCCGATGTGAGCACCACAAATTCCTTCATGTACTTCGGCCAGAGCTGATTCCGATCCTTCGAGACCCAAGCATCTCAAGAGGGGTTCAGAATAAGATCTTCTGTACAGCCTTCCGTTCTGCCTAATGAATCGTGTTGATCGCACCTTAATTAATCTTGCTTCTTTCGGATCTTCTGGCAATTTATCATCTCTCAGATATTCCACGATCAGATCCATCCAACATCGTTCCGCTTCAATATAGGATATTTCCTTCTCCCGATAACTTGGGAAAGTTATTTCTTCTATGTAGACCGAAGGGTCTAAATTCTTTTCTTTGGCATTGGCTAATCTAGATAGATCATCTGCCATTGTATTTTCTTTTCTTGGGATCTGACATACTTTCAGATTCCTAAATACCTTCTGCAATGCTAGCACAATCTCTTGATATTTTTGTAGTCGGGGTTCTTTGACACCATAATCCCCTTGTACTTGATTGACAATAAGCTGTGAGTCGCTGAAAATAGTCACCTTTGCTATTGCCAATGCTTTTGACAATCGAAGTCCAGCTATCAGGGCCTCATACTCTGCCTCATTGTACTTGCTTCGAATGCGAATCTTAATGCATATCGAATAATAAAACCTATTGGACTCTTCAGAAGAATTCCAGCCCCTACTCCTTGGTTAATATTCGAACCATCCACATATACCTCCCATATGGTTGGAATATTCGGCAATTTCCTCGATCGGTGCAGTA
This sequence comes from Hakea prostrata, assembly GCF_041222555.1. Taxonomy (NCBI): domain Eukaryota; kingdom Viridiplantae; phylum Streptophyta; class Magnoliopsida; order Proteales; family Proteaceae; genus Hakea; species Hakea prostrata. The sequence continues at coordinate 44,190 of NC_142600.1, forward strand.
GTCTCTACTAGGAAATTGGCCAATGTTTAAGCTTTAATTGCCATTTGAGGCTTAAAGCTTACTTGGAACTCACTGAGTTCGACCGACTAAGTTACCATTCTTCCAGACAAATGAGGTTTACGAAGAACTTTACAAAGGGGAAAGTAGTAAATCCTCGATTGGATGAGCCTGAAAGTATGGTCGTAGTTTTCTAGCTGCTATCATAAGAGCCAGAGCTTGCTTCTCGATCTAAGAGTACGGTGTCTCTGCGTCGAGTAATACGTGGCTGACATAATAAATTGGCCACTGCTTTTTGTCTTTTTCCCGAAGAGTACCGCGCTAACTGGCGAAGGGGATGCTGCTAAATACAGCTGTAAAACTTCTCCCTTCTCGGGTCGGGACAATAGCGGTGGTCTTCCCAGTGTTTCTTTCAGATCTTCGAAAGCCTTCTAACACTCATAAGTCCATTTTGCCTCCTTACTGCCCCTCAAGTCTTTGAGTGCTTAGAAAAAAGGTAGGCACTTCTCTCCCAATTGTGAGATGAAACGATTCAACATGGCTACTCTCCCCATTAAACATTGCACATCCCGAACAGTTTTGGGGGCTTCCATATCAATCAAAGCTTGTATTTTGGCCAAGTTAGCCTCAATACCTCTTTGTGATACCATAAAGCCTAAGAATTTTCCAGACGAAACCCCGAAGGCACATTTTTCAGGATTCAGCTTCATTTGATATTTTAGTAGTACTGAAAATACTTCCGCTAAATCCTCAATGTGCTTTGTCCTCATGGTGCTCTTTACCAGCATATCGTCAACATACGCTTCCACGTTCTTCTCGATCAAATCTTTAAAAATTTTATTGACGGCTCTTTGATAAGTAGCCCCTGCATTTTTCAGGCCAAACGGCATGACTTTGTAATAAAAACTCTCACGATCAGTCAAAGCCGTAAACTTCTCGTCCTCTTTGTTCATGAGGATCTAGTTGTATCCTGAGTATGGATACATGAAACTCAATGTTTCATATCCTGCTGTTGCATCTATCAACAGATCAATCTTGGGCAACGGGTAACAGTCTTTTGGGCATGCCTTGTTGAGATCTGTGTAATCTGTACACATCCTCCATTTTCCATTTGCCTTTTTGACCATTACCACATTGGCCAGCCAGATTGGGCATTCAATGGGTTCAATGAAACTAGATTTCTTCAATTTTTCAACCTCGCCCCGAACGGCTTCGTACTTTTCTATGGAGAAATTTCTCCTCTTTTGGATTACTGGTTTCACCTTTGGATCTATCCAAAGTTTGTGCTCTGCAACTTACAGATCAATTCCTGACATATCGTTTACAGACCACGCGACACATCGCTGTTTTGTTGAAGAAAAGATTTCAACTCCTTTTTAAATTCTTCCAGCTGCTCAGATCCGATATAAGTAACTCTTTTTTCATCATTGGGATACAGTTGGATTTGTTCCAACTTTTCTACCGGCTCGGGCCTTTGCATTTTTTCTTCGTCCCAATCATCTCGTACTTCTATTGGTAACGCAATTACCTTTCTTGGGCCCTGCTTATCCTTCAAATATGCTCCATAGCATTGTCAAGAGATTCTTTGATCAGATAAGACTTGACCGATCCCCATCTTTGTCGGGAATTTTACTTTTAGATGCTTTGTTGAAATGATAGCACCTAACTTTGATAAGGATGGCCTTCCAAGGATGACATTGTAAGCCAAAAGCTCTCGAACCACCAAGAAGTTTACCCGAACAGTAGCCTCTTTGGGGAAGCTTCCAATCGACAGGTCCAACTGTACTGATCCTTCCGCTATTGTAAACGATTCTGCAAAGCCATTTAGATGCATGGATGACGGCTCCATCAAGTCTTCATCCACTTTGAGCTTTTGATAAGCTGCATAAGATAAAAGGTCTGTAGCAGACCTGGTGTCAACTAACACCCTATGTACCTCACGGCGCGCGATTTCTACCTTGATGACTATGGCATCATCATGAGGTAAACAGACTCCTCTTTCATCCTCCTCGCCGAAGGTGATCGAACCCTCACCATTCGGTCTTTTATGCTTCTACATTTCTCCGGTCACAACAAACTTGGATTTGGCCTTTAGCTTCTGGAGTGACTCAGATTCAAGACCTCCAAATATCGTTAGTATGGGTGACCGAGTGGCATCGATCACCTCCTTACCCTTCTTAGATTTTGGAGCCTCCGCCGGTTGTTCTGGGCTAACCGAATGGTCCCTTTTGTTACCTGTGTCCCACTGTTCCGCTCGTCTTCTTCTGACGAAATTGGACAAGTGCCCTTGAGATATCAATCTTTCAATATCTGCTTTTAAATGTCTACAATCATTGGTATACTGACCGTAATCCTTGTGGAAATGGCAATACCTCTCTCGATCTTGCTCCCCTGGTTTGGGGGAAGCTTTGGAGGCCACTTCAAGATATTCTGTTTCATGATAATATTTAAAATATCATCCCGAGGAGTATTTAATGGAGTATACTCACTTTTACCGGGAGATCTTTGGCGCCAAGCTTGGTGAGGCTTTCCGACTCGATCACGAACATTCTGTTTAGGATTTTGCTTGTTCTCAGGTGCCTTATGTTCTTTTGTAGAGGCTTTATTGTCTCCCTGGCGTGCATTTAGGATCTCCGTCACTTCTGCTTGCTTTTGGCATCTTTGCACCAATTCAGCATAAGTGGTAGGCATATCTTGAAGTAATAACTCCAAGAGTCGTCGGTTAGTGAGTCCAGTGAACAAAGCAGTTTTAGCCACTTGCTCATTTAGATTCTCTATCTCCATTGTGACCCTGTTGAATCTTTTCAGGTATTCCCAAATCGATTCACTTTTCCCTTGTCTGATAGTGAACAAGGTCTAATCGGTCTTTTTGATCTGGAGTCCGCTTTGGAATCATCCTATGAATTTGCGCGCCAATTCTTCAAAATCCACGATCTTCCCTGATGGGAGATTCGAGAACCATTTATGTGTTGCTCTAGTCAAGGATGAACTGAAAACCCTGCACAGGATTTCATCGGAATTACCCGCAACAGCCATAGTCTGTTGATAATAACTGATATGAGTAGTGAGATCTCCCGAACCATCGAACATGGAAAAAGTCTGCAAACGGAAATTGTGAGGAAACTGATATCCGACTATGGGCCTGGCAAACGGAGTTTTTCGAATAATTGAATAAATGTCATCAGTTATTCTCCCTCTCGCTAATTGTGCGAGTTTCTGATTGATATTGGCCAATTCTTGACCAATGTGTGCTGATCGATCTCCAACGACACGATCATTCTCTTGAGCAGCACGTCTAATGGTTGGTGAGTGAGTTCGTACTCCTGCGCCCAACCTTGTATTTGAATTCATTGTATTTCTTGCGGTCCTTCGAACTGATCGTCCCGCCTAGGAAGTTCTCCCGTTCTCCTAGGTTCTCTTTCTCTCCAACGGTCGCCTTCCCGGAAATTTTGACCGACATTCTGTTCATCGATCAGTCGCTGCTCCCGCTGCAATGCGCGCTTTCCCGCATTACGGTGATCAGGTGCTTGTGGTGCCACCACTTGTCTGGTCAGCAGACAAGCATCTGACTCACCTCCAACAACTAGAGTTTCAGCTGATCTAGTTGATACTGGAGTGGATCTAGAGGATTATTACCTCCTTGACCACCATCTTCCCGCACTTCAAGGGGTCGACATCCCTCTGGAATATCTGGATTATTTACTCCGGGAATTTGGACGCCAGCATCTGCTCAGCCCTTAGATCTCCTGAGAATGATCTGCAAAAACGAACGTTAGATGTGGTCCGACCACTGGGATTGGGAGTCCACCTTAGAAAGCTAAGTCAGTTGATGAACTTAATCACAAACGGCTCTGCAAGAGCACAGAACTAAGGAATGATTAACGAGAATACGATTTAGATTGTATCCGTTCTCTTACCTTGCGAGTAGGTGATGTCTTATATAGAGTGTACCTTTGAATCTCCTTCGTTGGATGTATTTGAGCCTTCTTCGGATAGTCGTTGGATCTTAACAGATAGATCCGTTGAGAGATAGATCCCTACTAGGTTGGACTAGTAGATGACTCCTTTGATAATACGATCGTTATATGGTAGTTATCCATATAATAGCAATAAGTGACAGTCGCTAAATGTTGCTACCCGTCTCTTTGTCGAATAGTGTATTCCGATCATAGCGGGTTAGGGCATGCTTGTGACTGAGTTAGTTTTCTTCCTCAGCAAGCTATCTCCTGGACCCGGCTCGCTCGAAAGCGAGTGGATTCCTTTCGTCCGACCGGGGTCGAGGGTCGAACCAAGATTGAACCAGGTTCGGTTATATTTTCTCCATATCAATATATATATATATATATATATATATATATATATATATATAGATAGATAGATAGATAGATAGATAGATATATATCATGCTTCAAAATACATAATCCATCAAGTAAGTCATGATAGTTAAAATGCAGTAAATGTACATAGTATAAGTTATAATATTCACAAGTACGCTGGTTTGTTCCTGTCTTTTTAAACCAAATGCCTCCCTTACAAAATCACTATTTTACCCTTACAACACCGAACATGCCAAAACTTTATTATTTTAAATAAGACATGTACAATTTCACCGTAGAAGACCACTTTGTGTTGGACAATACAAAACCAACTTTGACTGGCCAAATTCCGTACATACTTCTCATTAGCCATTTGGCTATTTCTTTGTTGGATCTGAGGTTTCTCCTAAACATAAGAAATGTAGGTATTTGAGTCTTCTTTCCAACGCATTTTTAATCTCTTAACATCAATGCATAATAATTAGTTACTATTGATTTTATACATAGGAGTCAATCTGTTAAAAGATAGAATCGGCCGAATTGAATGACAACCCTATTCCAAATTAAGAATTTCCAGTCTCATATAGTAGTCAAATTAAGGAGTAAAGAATCCATAATTGTAAGTAGTCTAAGTTTCGAGAAATTTTACCTGTTGCTCACTACAAAAAAAAGGTTTTAATAATATTTATTTATTATTTTTTTTTATTTATTTAAGGGGGGTTTTTAATTTTTTTTTAATTTTTTTTTTTTTTTTTTTTTTTTTTGGTAAACCACATTTCATTCAACTGAAACAAAAGGAGATATATCCGAGCTACAAAGCCTGGAAATCCAGGTAGTGGAAATAGGCCAGTCAAACCTCCCCGGTGAGGAGACAGCCTTCCGTGCCAGAGAGTCAGCTACGCTGTTAGTCTCCCTTGGAGAGAAAAGAAATTTGCAACCTACAAATTTTCTAGCTAAGTACTTAATATCCCATTTCAAATTGTCCACACAAATAGGGGTTTGAATCTTGTCTTCAAGAACATTGTAAGGTTGCAAACAATCGATCTCAGCTTCAATCATCTCGAACCCCTCAGCCAAACACTGAAGTAATCCTTCTCTTAGCGCTAGAGCTTCTCCTTCAAGCACCTCGGTGAAGCTCGCTGAAATAGACACCGCCACCAGCAGCAACCCTCTACAATCTCGGATAATAAACCCCAGTCCCCCTTTTGATCCTACCTTAGCTGCATCTGAATTTAGTTTAACAACCCCACTCAAAGGCTTAGACCACCTTACTTCCTTCTTTTTTCCTTTCTCATCACCCAATATCGAAGGCTTAACCGAAAGAAGCTGGGAACTACAAAGATCTTCAAACTGAGCGAGAGCCTTCGTGAACACCTAGGATGGTGTCGAATTCACTCCATTGAAGATGAGATCATTACGAGACAACCATAAGTTCCAACAAATTAGTGCGGCTAAACCAGCTCGGTGCCCTTTCTTTTGACCTTCACTATCCAATTTTAACCAATCTGACACAAACTTAGTAAACCCAGGGTTCAATAATGGAGGGATATATGAGAAATCTGACCCAAACCAAACAGCTCTTGCAAATGCACAATCCATAATTATATGATCTTCTGTTTCTTCAGATAATCCACATCTTGGACAAGTTATATTCTTCACCATTTTTCTCTTCCCTAAATTAACTCCTGTGCTCAATGCTTTAGAACAGGCCCTCCAAATAAAATTATGCACCTTCGGGGGAGCATTACAGCTCCAAACATTTTTCCACATCCTATTTGGTAACTGAGAGGTTTGATTACCCTGATTCAAATGGTCTCTGACATTGGTGAGGAGGTGATAAGAACTCTTAGTAGTGAAGATCCCATTCCTATTTGCACCCCAAATAAGTCTATCTTCCAATTGAAAAAGACCTAATTGTATTGTCAAGATTTCTTCTGCATCATCAACATGAAAGGTTTGAAGAACTAAATGAGACTTCCATTTTCTAGTCTCTTGATCGATCAATTCCCCAACCCTAGTCAAATTTGAGCTTGCTCGAAATTCCTGATGTTGCACCTTGAAATTCCATGTAGAACACAACCAAGAATCTTCCCAAATATGAATGTGCTCACCTAAACCCACCTTCCACATTAATCCTTTTTGTAGTACTTCTCTCCCAACTAAAATGCCTCTCCAAGCCCAAGATGGCTGTGACCCTAAAGAAGCTTCTAGGAAGTCATAATGAGGGAAATAAAGAGCTTTAAAAAGTTTGGACCAATACCCCTCTGGATTGGACCAAATCCTCCAAGCTAACCTACCCAACATAGCTCTATTGTGGAGAGATGGATCTCTGAACCCCAGTCCCCCTTTATCCTTTGCCCTGGACATCCGATCCCATGAAACCCAACACATCGCTGCCTTATCCACCTTCTCCCCCCAATAGAATTGGGAAATTGCCTTTTTTAATTTCTTATGGTGAGTTTTTGGCAACTTGAAATGCGATGCGGCATAATTTTGCATAGATAGAGCCACAGATTTAATCATCACCTCCTTTCCTGCCTTAGATAATAGTCTCTTCCTCCAACCTTGCAGTCTACTATCCACCCTTTCATTGATTTCCTTAAACAATTCCACCTTTGAAATCCCGAATTCTGTAGGAAGACCTAAATACTTTTTAGGACCAGCAGAAAGAGGAATCCTCAGAATTTTTGCGAAGCATCTTCTGAACTTCTTCGGGGTGTTAGGAGAGAAAGTAATTCCTGACTTCTGAAAGTTAACACATTGCCCACTTGCCTTGCAATACAGTTCTAGACAAGATTTAAGATTATGCACCTCCTTCAATTTTACCTCCGTGAAGATAATACTATCATTTGCAAACAACAAATGAGTAATAGGCTGAGTTCTATTTCTTATCTTCATTCCACAAATAATTCCTGCATCTCTGGCCTCCATCAACATGGCACTCATGACCTGAGAGCATAAGACAAACAAGGCAGGAGAGAGAGGATCTCCTTGTCTTATGCCTCTAGTGGGAGTAATTGGTTTTTGAGGGACTCCATTGACCAAAATTTGATATGAGACAGAAGTAAGACAAGACATAATTATACCAATCCACTTATCAGAGAACCCAAAAGCCCCTAATGCTTTCTCAATGAACTTCCATTCCATCCGATCATAAGCCTTTTGCATGTCTAACTTAATAGTCATCAATAATTTCTTCCCCTTCTTCTTGTGAGAGATATAATGAAACGCTTCATGTGCTACTAAAACATTATCAGATATTAGTCTACCTGGAATGAATGCAGATTGTACTGGGGAAATGAGAGTCTCCAGATAGGGTTTAAGTCTATTTGCCATAATGTTGCTAATCACTTTGCTAGAAATATTACAAAGGCTAATTGGCCTATAATGATCAACTTTTTCAGGTTGATTCACTTTAGGCAGCAAGCAAATATATTTAATATTAGCATGACTTGGCATATGACCTGTGTGAAAAAATTCTTGAACGAAACTGCATAGATCCTTACCCACAAGAGACCACATTCTTTGATGAAATGCCGGTGGTAAACCGTCTGGACCAGGAGCCTTCATTGGAGCCATAACCCAGAGTGCTTCTTGAATCTCCTTTGCATCAGGTATAGCACATAAGTTGTTGTTGGTGTCGTCAGAAACCGAGGTTGGTATGGCTAGTAATGCAGTATTTAACGCCTCTTCATCCACACCCCCTGTTGCAAAGATTGTGGAATACCTTTCTTGAATCTCTTCTATCACCTCCCCAAAATTTTCAGTCCATTTCCCATCATCTCTTCTTAGCTTGATAATACGATTGTGCCTTCTTCTTTGAAGTACTGAGTGGTGAAAATAACTTGTATTTCGATCTCCTTCAATTGCCCAATGTTGTTTAGCTCTTTGCATCCAAAATACTTCCTCCCTTTTAAACAAATTTCCCAACTTCAATTGAATTTCTTTTTCCCTTTCCTGATTTAAAGCTGAAGGAAGGCAGTCTTGTAACTCCTCAAGTTCTTCTAAAAGAACTTTTATAGTATCCTGAATATTGCCAAATGTTACTTGGTTCCATTTACTGAACACTTTCTGACAGTTCAAAGACTTCTTCTGCAAGACCTCTGCTGCATTACCGCTTGTCTGGATATCCCATGTTGTTGCTGCCACCTCCCCAAATCCAGGATGATCCAACCACATCAATTCGAATTTAAATGGACGTCTCCCTTGTGGTGCAACTCCTTCTGTAACCAACCATATGGGTAAGTGATCTGAACCCAAACTAGCATTCACCTTCACAATTGAATCAGGAAATGTGGACTCCCATTTTAAATTGAAGAAGACTCTATCAAGTCTCACCTTGATGTTGTCCCTACCTTTTCTATGATTAGACCACGTAAATGCCGGACCATGGGAAGTTGCCTCCAATAATTCACAATCATCTAACATGTTTCTGAACTCCTCCATGTCCCTACTAACCTGACCATTACCTCCCATTTTTTCTCTCCATGACAAATGAGAGTTGAAGTCTCCAAGACAAGCCCATTCCTCATTACGATCTCTCCCAATTTCAATTAGTTGCTCCCACACACCTCTTCTTTTATGTTTCAACGGATCCCCATACACCATAGTAAGAAATACATCCTTCTCATTTGAAGTGCTCACTTTAGAATCAATGATACGCTTGTTAGCCGAAAGAATCTCCACCTTCACTGTATCAGACCAGAAGACTACAAGACCCCCTGCTTTCCCTTCAGGCTCCACAGAAAAACAATTAAAAATTTTCAACCTTCTACCAATTGCTCTAACTCTTTTATCTGAACTCTTAGTCTCCATTAAAAACAAAATGTCTGGCTTGATCTTATTGGAAAGGAATTTCAGAGATTGGAATGTCAGGCTCCTTCCCAGACCTTGAACATTCCAATTGAGGCACTTCATGACTCTTCTTGGGACTGATATCCCCCAGTCACCGAGGGGTCCAAGGATAAAAAATTACCCTCGATTTGGTGTGAGTCATGTTCCATCATATTGTTCTCCTGCTCAACTTCTATAACTTCACTTCTCAATCTCTTGCTTCTCTCTTTAAATCCTTCCATGTAAGAGTGTGGTGGTGAAGGGCTACAGTGTTCCCTATTGATAATGGACTGATGATTAAAAAAGGTATTTGGGCTATTAGATGGAGAAGCCTCGATGGTAAGTTGGCTTGATGGGTTCCTAAGGGTTAATGGCTTAGATGGTAAAGAGATTGGGTTAATAGCAATTGGATTTGGGCTTGGGCCTGGGCTTGGGCTTAGGCTTGGGTTCAAAACCATTTGTTTGTTATTTTGGTTTAAAGGGGTAAGAATGGGATTGAGATTTGGGTCCGGTTCAACCTGATCGGTTCTGAGCTGGTTTGGGAGAAGTTGATTTAGAGAGAACTTAGATAAGATTGGAAGAATGGTTAACAAGTCAGTGGCGTTGGGAAGGTGCTGCAACTGGTTCTGAAGAACATTTAATGTTTGCAGATCATTTTGTCCAAGTAAGGAGAGCAGTGGATTGATATTGGGCTGGTTTTCTTGGACTTGATGAGGTGGTGGCTGAGCTTGTGTAATGGCACCTGCAACGCCGAAAGTTGAAAAATCCTCCATAACTGGGGCCAAATTCCTATTTTCCTGCATACTTGACGAGGAAGTCAACACCCTATTGCTGCCACCTACTACCTGCAGCTGTACATCGCCAGACTCTTGTTCCCTACCTCTTTCTCTTCCCACTCCGGTATGCTCCTATCTCCTCCGGCGAATCTCTGTCGCTGCATTTGACAGAGGAATAACTACCTCTGTCGATCCCGCCACCATGTAACTAGCTTCATCAATACATCTCTGAAACGGAGCCATTACTCTTAGTATTGACTGGAAAATTAATTGAGGACGCTCTGGACACGTTTCTATGATGCAGTTACCATGTATTTCTAGATGGTCTTCTTGCACCTCAAAGAGCCTTCGACATTGACGAGCTTCATGACCAATACAAGCACAAAATGAACAGAAAATAGGAAGTCTCTCATATTGAACTCTCACCCTATGTTGGTTCCCATCTCGCCTCTGTATTGTAACTTCATGCTTCAGCGGCATCTTGATGTTCACCTTAACTCGGCATCTAAGATAAGCCCTTCTATTTGCTCCAACATCACCTTCAATCAGCATCACCTTACTGGGTGTCCCTATCAAGTTTGATAACTGTAACCCCAATTCCACCTTCAACAACTTTGATGGTATGTCGTGAAGTTGAGCCCAAAATTCTGTAAAAATAAACTGCCAATCCTCCTTTGGTCTCCAACGCTCCAGCACTATAAGATTACCTCCCACCGTCCAAGGGCTCCCTTCCAGAACATTAATCAAGTCTAGTTTGTGTGTAAACAGAAAGGTAAAACAATGGTTGATATTCTCCTTCGGTGTCACAATGACATCCTCCAATAAATGCCATACCGATATCAACCCTTCAAAAACCGCTTGTTTGCGGTAAGGACGACTATCTATTACTTTCCCCACAAGAATAAGCTCATCCCTTTGTTCCAAACGATCCTCCTCAGCATCGTCTAGAAAAATCAGGTTCCCCTGCGTCTCCGGCGAAAGATCTGAAACTGGTCTGCTTCGACCGCCAGATGACTCTCCTTCCCACTGTTTCCGCTGCATTTGCTAGAAAATGTGGTGAAAAAATCAGAGTACCAAACTGATCGACAGAACACCCCAACAACGCTTCAAACAGAGAACCAAAAATATGCTCACTGGCGGACTATTTTATGCTCAGCGACGGACTGAATCCACTGAGTTTAGAAGCAGCGAAGGCAATACAAACCAGAACCTAAACACGCTCCTAGATCCTTTTCTTTTGCGAAGGCATCTCGATTTTCCTTTGCTGTTAAACGATCGCTGATCTGGCACACTGTTTCACGCTCTCAGGCGGACAATTTCACGCCACTCAGGCGGACCATTTCACCTTATAACATATTTTTAGAGGCATTAACAAAAGATTGTTTCTAATATCTTATATTAGAGACAATATTAATAAATGCCTAAAAAATATCATTATTTAAAAATATTTAGAGGCATTAATTATGCAAATTTTTTTAGTAAACCCCAGTGAACGGCAACAGATGTTTCTGATGAACCCCACATTTTGAGGATAATGCTAGCCAAAAAGGATTAACAAAAGCAAAGAAAATTTTCTTAATTCCCTTTAATTTCCCCAAAAGAAAAAAAGAAAACATCCCAGTTCCCTCCTAATCTTCCAGCGCAAGTTTCTTTGATTCTTCTTGTTATCCTTTTCTCGATTCTTCCTTTTATCATTTTCCCTATGCAAATCTTTAGCTCTATTAGAAAACCCTAGTGAACGGCAACAGAGGAAAAGCAGAAACAATAGAGAAAAGCGAAAATCTTCAATTTTTCTTTTTGGTAAGTAGATATTTTATTAGAAAGTAGAAGAACTACAGAGAAAACCACCTAGTTGGCAAAAAACTACATAACTAAGGATCGGATAATGGCGAAACTGTTTCACTCAGAATAGACAGCGCCTTTCTAGCTAGGGAATCTGCCAAACCATTGGCATCCCAACAAACATGAAAGAAATTACAAGAAACACAAGTGGAGGATAGAAGTAATAATGGATCCTCCAAAATACCCTCATCCTCTATAGGAATATTTCCACTCTGAGTAATTAAAAAAGAAGCCAAAGATTCGTTATTAGTAAAGACACAAAGATGACAACAACCTCGATCAATAACATCCTTCAAGGCTTGACTTATCACTAATGCTTCACCAGAGATCACATCATGGAAATGTAGAGGTAGAGAAACTGTCAGAAGGACCTCCTTTGTTGGAGAGATTAGAGCATAACCAATGCCTCTTGTATTACCATTCTGAGTTAAACTTGCATCACAAAACAACAAAAAATTGTGATCCCTAACAAGAGGGAAAGAATTGGACAACATAGTAAGTGATAGATGCAAATTAGCTTGAGATGCCTCATGGGCCTACAAATGAGAATACGCTCCCTGCCGAATGGAAGATGATGATACAATATGTTGCTGAAATTCTGAGAATGCTCTATTGAGATTAGTAATAAGCACTAAAAGAGACATATTTCCATGAGCATGTACCAAATGACATCGAGCCAACCAAAGATGCCAAAGAATAAACAACGCATAAGAACAGAAGCTACGAAATTGCTTCTTATTGCTGCATCGAAGATTTTTCTGTCTTATAATGAAATCCTTCAAACTTGGTGATGTACATGGAGGTGAGGAGAAATTAAGAGGTGATCCATGCCAAAATGCATGTACAAAGGAACATCCAAGAAGAACATGATTTATAGTTTCCAAATCTCCACAATAAGGACAATGTGAGTCTACTAGAATATGACGACAGTGAAGTGAGTAACCCGTTGTCAAAGCTCCAACGCTTCCACGCCATAAGAATCTAGAGATCTTGGATAGAGTCTTACACCACCAAATTGTTTTCCACAATATAGCAGAAGTGGTATTAAGGGAACTTACTCTTTTGGAATTAAGAAATTGAAGTAATCACCTTCAATTTCTTGGTGAGGTTGAAACAATCATTCTGCTTCTTTTGCCATGAATATTGATGAGCACATTTATGTATGAAATCTTAACGCATAATGCATGCATTTTACACACTTTGAGTGGAGCTACCTTGGGTTTATGTTTTTGCAGATTTTATGAATTTTTAGGACTTAAGAGAGAAAAACTGGAGTTTTAGGTATTAAACATAAGTTTTTTACATGTCAAGAGATACGCTCAAATTCTCAAGTCCGCGAATGGGCCTAATTTGGAGCATGATGGGCTAAAGATGCGATTATGGGCCAACTCCAGAATATCTTATAAAATTAAATTTGAATTTTATTTTATTTTTCTTTATTGTAATTGAAAGAATGTATGTGGCCCACAAATAATCAAAGACTAGGATTTTCTATTTTTCTAGAAGATTTTATTTATTTCTCTAATTAGTTTTTTCTCTCTCTCCCCACTTTCTATTTTATTTACTTTCTTATTTCCTTAATAACCAACCCTTATATTTTTGTTAACAAAATATATTTTTTATTTTTTATTTTATTTTCTTTCTCTTTCCTTTTCCCACTTTGTCTCCACGTTAACTTCAAAATAAAAGTTTTTTTTTAATTTAATTTCTCCACCTTCTCTCCACTTTCCCTCTTCACGTGTTACTATTTTTATTTTTTTATTATTTTTTCTCCACACATTCTCTCTCTCTCTCTCTCTCTCTCTCTCTCTCTCTCTCTCTCTCTCTCTCTCTCTCTCTCTCTCTTTTATTTCTAACGAATTTTGGTCTTTCTTTATTTGTTTTTTTTTCTTCTAATTTACTCTTATTATTATTATGTATTATTATTTTATCTCCTAGTTTGTAAATTATTCTCATTCTCCTATAAATATTACCTCCCTCTTAGGTCTAGACACTTTATTTTCTCTTTAGTTTACTTTAGTTTTTCACCTTCTATTCTCTTTAGCTTGCTCTTGGTTTTCTCTAGTTCTTTGATTACTTTGTGGGTTCTAATTTTTAGATGAATGTTTAGGAATATTGAAGCTATGTAATTTATTTGATGCAACTGTATTTCCTTTAGTTTTATCAATGCAATTTCAAGTTCAAGCTCAAATTAAAGTTTCAAGTTTGAGGATTCGCTTTCTCTCTGAGTCTAGCAATTGCAGATCTAGATTATTCTAGATTTGGTTGTTAGGGTTGGTTGAGATTCGAATCGTTTATTCAAGTTTTGTTTGGAAGATGCAAGTAAGTAAGATTCTTCAATAATCTTCTCTCCCCCCTTCATTCCCGCTTCTATCTACTCCTCCATATTCTTAATTTAGGATTTATTTTTCAGCACTTACGTACTGTTCTCCCTTCCCCTTGGGTTTGATCAAAGATGCCTACTGTTAATGACTAAAATGGTCATTCTACGCCTTCCGGTTTGATTCAAAGGATGTACGGTCCGACCAGGATCGTTATCTAAGAAGGTTCGACCTGGAGGTCCATGATAGGACCGACCATGATAAAAAGTACATCCGCCTGGCATGAAGAGGAAATCTTATAAAGGTAAACCCTTACCTAACAACAGGAGAAAAGAGTCCGATAGGTAAAAGAACTCTTTATGAAGTTACTTTCCTAGGAACAACTCAAGGTAGAGTTACATACCGAATATAACTCTACTAACTTACATTATATAAACACCTCAGGTAAACATGAGGAGGTAGGTATTCATACTTCTTGTGATCAATTACTTGAATTCTCTATTGAGTAGTTGAGATCATATTATTGGTACTGACTTGTTCGTCGGAGACGTACCTCGACCCCCCAAGGTCGAGCTCGTATCTTGCAGGTTCGTGACAGGGAAGGACGAGCGAGATTCCGTATCAACAATTGGCGCCGTCTGTGGGAACTGCATCAAAGAGTCATGGTGCGATCGAAAGTGAAGGCTGTAAATCAGAAGGAGGTGGAGGATGATGCTTCGAAGGGAATTCCTCGACCTGAAAAATCAGTAATTCCCGACCAGGTGGAAATTAATTCCGACCAGGTGGAGAAAAATACCGATCAGGGGGAGAAAAACCCCGAACACCCGAATCATGGAGCATTAGCAAATCAAGTTGAGACACTCCAGAAGGAACAAACAAAGCTTCGGGAGGAATTATCCTCCATAAATGAACTACTCAGGATGGCCGTGGGTCATATAATTGCCCCTAATGCAGATCCTAAAAATACTCAAAAAATATTTGAGGGAAGCAAGAATAACCACTTGGTCCTTCCTGATCGAACGCCTCGACCATCTCTAGAAGACGGACAGAAGTCAAGACAAAGGCATCGTAAATAAGGACAGCGTGATTAGACCTATCGCGTGGGGCGCGGCTGAGCACCGATAACTCATGACAAGAGAAGGTAGGCGAAAAATCCCGAGCATCTGAGAAAGAAATTCCAAATAAAGATCCTCTGTTCAATGAAGATCATGATCGAGGAAGTAGCAACGATCCTCTCAAAGAACCAAAAAACAAGAAAGTTGAGTCCGGACCGAGCAAGCGGGAAGATCGTTTGAGCAAACAAATCAAAGAGTTAGACGAGAAGGTAAACAAGTTAAACGATCCAAAGAAAGAAGAGCTATATGCTTTTCTAAAAGAGGATCCTTTCATCCAAGCTATCTCTGAGGCGGAAATACCAAAGAGTTTCAAATGCCCAACTTTCATACTGTTTGATGGATCACAATGTCCAAAACATCACATCACTCGCTACAGATCGACCATGTCAATTTATAAGCATAATGAGGCAGCCATGTGCCAAAGTTTTGCAGCCTCTTTAACCGGTTCCGCATTGGACTGGTTCTTGGCACTGCCAAGCGGTTCGATTGTGAGTTTCGATCAACTAGGACGAGTGTTTGTGCTGCGCTTCCAAGGAGGAGTCGGATTGAAGAAAAGAGAAGATACTTTGTTTTCTATAAAACAAGGTAGAACGGAATCTATCCGAAGTTTCCTTCAGAGATTCAATAATCTTACCATACAAATTGAAAGCATGGACGAGAAAATTGCCTTTCATGCGTTATACCAAGGAATTACTCATGAAGGATTGCTAGAGCGACTGCTCCAAGATATGCCAAAATCATATGCGGAACTGAATGAAAGATGTCACAAACAAGCAGAGATTTCGGAAACCATAGAATCTCAAAAAAGAGAACCAAGGGCCGAAAGAAGAAGCAGTCAAGAAAGGGCTCAACCGACCAGGATGTTAGGGATAAGCTCGACCAAGAAAGGTCGAGCAGAATCTCCAAAAAAGCAGGAGATTAGTAATCTTCCACCACTGAATACAAGAATATCCGAAATCTTGATGCAAATCAAAAATCAAGGACATATGAAGTGGCCGGATAAAATCCGAGCACCGCCAGGAAAGCGTGATAAACGAAAGTATTGTGAATATCACAAAGATCATGGCCATTGGACGGACGATTGCAAAAATCTAAAGACGGAGATAGAAAACTTAATCTCCCGAGGACACTTAAAGAAGTATATCCAATCTAAAGAAAATGGCTGACCACATGACAACCCTATCCCGAAGAGAGAAAGGTCGAGCCACAGAGAAGAAAGAAGAAGTCCGGCCAAACGCCGGCCTGAGGCGGATGAAAAACAAAGAAAAAGATCTCCAGTCTATATTGTATTTGGTGGTCCGACAGAAGAATCAAATCGACAAGCAAAAAGAAAAGTACGATATATTGGGAATACTGAAACCCATAAAAATATATCTACTGAGCCAATAATTTTCTCTTCCGAGGATCTACGGGATATCACAATCCCTCATGATGATGCCTTGGTAGTCAAAATTCTCCTGGAAGGAACTGAAATTCATAGAGTGTTGGTAGATACTGGATCGTCAGCAGACATTATCTTTAGATGCGTTCAAAAAGATGAAGCTAAAAGAAAACATGCTCGTCCCATGCGAAACCCAGCTTTATGGTTTCACGGGATCATCAACCCGAGCAGAAGGAACGATCCGATTAGAGCTACGGATTGGAGAGCACCCACGAGATAGAATCATACAGACCAATTTTATGGTCGTACGAGATTTATCAGCATACAATGCAATCATAGGACGACCAACCCTCTGTGCACTTGAAGCAGTGGTCTCCTCGCTACACATGAAGATGAAATTCCCGATGTCACGCCCTCCCAGCCGGTACCCTATCTGGCATACCCGAGAGTGTGATCCACAGCCCGAAGATCAGGTATCGAGTGATCAACCTCCCACATAAACAATAACATAATCATGAACAATCAAAACAAGAGTGCGGAAGATAAATCATAGATCCAATAAAGAAAGAATGAATCATAAATGAATCAGAATAATAGATATAATCAGAGTATCAAACAGATAAGTAAAGTGAAGCAAAAATCCCACTTTACATCCAGCGGAAAAGTAGCTCTAAAGAATAAACTAGACAAAATCTAATCCCAGTAGCAAGTACATTGGGTAACTAAATTGTTCTCCACTTTATAGACAACATCCTTGTAAGTGTAAATCTCATAAATGGCACAA
Source organism: Hakea prostrata (assembly GCF_041222555.1). Lineage (NCBI taxonomy): Eukaryota > Viridiplantae > Streptophyta > Magnoliopsida > Proteales > Proteaceae > Hakea > Hakea prostrata. Next base: position 61,555 of record NC_142600.1, read on the forward strand.
GGACGCTTCCACTCAATGGTCGGACTAAGCATCGTACAGAGCATAACCACTCGTGGGATCTTCAGAGTAATTGTGGTAACCGCAATCACCTTCCTGGAGATATGCCTCTTCGCCTTGCGCTTCTTCATAGGGACCGTCATAGTACTCGGTACCTGCAGGATAGTCTAACAACATTGTACAATAAAGGAATGAGTTTCAAAGAAACTCGGTAAAGCGATTAAAAATCCATAATAACATAAATGGCAGGATTCCGGAACAAACATAAATGCAATATGATATGAGACAAACAATGAATGAATGAATCTAACTCTATGTATGCTGGTCTCTATTGGCGGACATGCTTTAAGTCATAGCACCGTACTTCTTTAGGAAAGTCCACTCACATCCTCAACCATTTAAGATATCTTGGATTCTCTCACGGATCATTTCACCGGTCTTGAGCAGCCGATTGGTAATGGGTCCTTCATCCCTCGGGACAAACCTTGGCGGGGGGTTAAGTCAACACACTCTCTCACAACCATTTGGTATAAGTACTGGCGCATGTCGGGGTAAAACCTAGCCAAATGCAAGTCTTCTACTTAGTTACATCAAGTCGATCCGGATACGTCCATTCCTCGTCCCCGACGATCCTTTCCGGTATCCTTCACACTAGAGTCGGCGTATCCTATGGCACCGACCAACTCGGACTACGGACTCATCAACCCTATTGATCATCCACATATGGTAAACGGGAAGCTCTCACGTCCTCTCCACGGGTTGGTTACCGGTCTTAAGCGCCCGTGAGCCCAAGTCTAACCATATGCAACCCTACCAATAAATGGCCCCCACAATGTGATTCCTGTCCTCTCACGGGTTGGTTACCGGTCTTGAGCGCCCATGAATCCCCATTGCTACCACGGGTCGTTCGGTCTCAATACCCCTCCGATTAGGGTCGACATAACAGGACATCCTAGCCAAACACTACTAGACAATCCTAGATATGTCATCCAACAGTTTAGGAAGGTGTCCAGAGGGCATCTCCGGGAAACATCCCATAATATTCCCGTAGCAGTCCAAGGACGAAGTGTCAAAAGGACACCTCTCCTTTCCAAACCATACTTAAGCATACACATGCATCAAATCATATCATCACATATATGGTAACTTCATATATGGAAAGAAATCAATAATTACAATCACTTGTATAACATTGGTAAGTAAATCATACATGAATCAATTTAATATGAATAAGTAATGCTACTGTAATCAAAGTTATGCAACGATAGTATATCATTGTAAGAATCTAATTTAGGAATCATATCTATGATATTCAAATATAGAAACTAGATTCATGCTATCTATGTAATTAAGGAAATAACCATCCTTACCTTTTATAACTCGCAAAGGAATCCTAAGAAATCAAGTAAGATCTTGGCAAACTTGAGAAGAAGGTCCTAAACAAGTATATACAACATATTAGGAAAGATCCCTAACAGAAAAGATACCAAAACATCCAACATAGACCAATTCTGGAGTTGCTGTACTCATTGGTCGAGTGGATTGGTCGAGTGGTCCAGTCGACCAATCAGTCGACCAATGCAGACAGTAGCCAAAAAAAACAGAGTTTTAAGATATGAAATCCGAATTTGGTGGTTCAAAAGGGTACTAATCAAGGGGTAGACTACATCAGTAGTATTCTAACATATAGGGGACCTCAAAACACTAATCAAATCAAGATATCAAGATCCAAATTAGGAAACAAAAAGTTACCATAATTAAATCAATCATGGATCTTGATGAATTTGAAATAGAAAACAAAGACAAGAACAATAGGAGGATAGATCTTTGCTTCAGGTAATGGTATCATGAAAACATACTTAGATCTTCATGGAATAAGGCTTAGAAGCATAAATCTAAATAAGGAAATAAAACCTACCATATATGTAACTACCATGCATCATGAAGAACACATAGTATGGTAGAAGAGAACACTAGAGATCTATAGATTATGGATCATGGAAGGAAAACACAGTAATTAACTACTAACATGATCAATCATAGAAGATCCAAAGAGATCAGAATTCAAATCAGATGTTTAACAAGATTAGATCATGGTTTGATCATGATTCCTTCAAAAGCTTGCAATGATCATGGTTAAGATCATTGTTCTAGCCTCAAATCCTTAGGATGATCATGAGAACATGTTCAGAGATGTTTGCAACAGAGAATGCAGCATCTCTTCTACTGTCTCGACTCAAAAAGGAAAGAAAAACAAAGATGGAGGAGAAGAAGAGAGAGTAGACATACCTTTTGATGCAAAAAGAAGAGTTTCGACGAAGATCCGTCAAGAAAACACCAAGGATGCAAGAGAGATGACTTGCAGAGGTCTTTGGTTCGTTCCAGAGGGTTTGGAGGCAGCAAATACGAAGTGGACTCAAGATTGGACTTAAATAGAGCAAGAACAACCTAATTGCCAAAGACAACACTCATTGGTCGAGTGGATTGGTCGACTGGTCGCCAATCAATCGACCAATGCCGACAAACAAGACCAAAACAGGGAATTGAAGGTCCAGATCAAATCCAATCCTAAAGGGGTTTTGCACACAAGTCAAGTGACTTACCTAATAGGTAGAAATGCCTTCAAACCAAGATAGAGAGCACTCCAAGTCCATCAACTAATCAGATCTTCATCAGGATTCAGTTTCCATAAATAGAACCTCATCATCAACTTTCATGGATTCAAAGCCAGACACCAAGTCCCCTACTGGGATGGCCCAAAGCTGACTTCTTACTTTACTTCGGGTCATTGGACCTACAAATAACAAGGTTTCCGGGTCAAGGTTAGGGCTGGGTTTTACACCCGACCACTGAGAAAATTGGAGAATGTGTAGCTGACCAGAAAAGTAGCCGGCAAAGTTACAACGACTACATGCGGAAAAAGAAAAGAACGAAGTCGACCATGACAATTGAAGTTAGGGACGACCGCGATGAAGAAACCTTGCAAAGAGCTTAACCAGTGGAAAAACTAGAAAGAATCCACTTCAATTCCGACCAGAAGGAGCAAGGTACCATGATCGGTTCCGAGCAAGAAGCAGAATTCAAATCAGAGCTCACTGAGTTTCTAAAAAAGAATTCTGATGTTTTCGCTTGGTCGGCTGAAGACATGCCAGGGATCGACAGGGAAGTGGCGGAGCATAAACTCTGTATTGATCCACTGGCAATTCCTGTTGTTCAGAAAAGAAGAAACTTTGCTATTGAAAAACATGAAGCCATTCGAACTGAAGTGCAAAAGCTAAAACAATCTGGCTTTATAAAACGCACAGACCACCCACAATGGCTAGCTAATGTGGTAATGGTCAAAAAAGCAAACGGGAAATGGCGGATGTGTACTGATTACACAGATCTCAACAAAGCCTGCCCAAAAGACCACTATCCACTACCAAGAATCGACCTTCTTATAGATGCAACGGCAGGACACGAAATGCTCAGTTTCATGGATGCATATTCATGATACAATCAAATCCTTATGCATCATGATGACGAAAAGCATACGGCATTCATGACTGATAGGGACAGCTATTACTATAAAGTAATGCCTTTCGGTCTAAAAAATGCAGGAGCGACATACCAAAGAGTGGTAAATAAAATCTTCAAACATCAAATTGGTCGGAATATGGAAGTATATGTGGACGACATGCTGGTGAAAAGCATCTCAAAAAAAGATCATCTATCCGACCTGGCAGAAGTATTCAAAGTACTCCGAAAATACAAAATGAAGCTCAATCCTGAAAAATGCGCTTTCGGGGTATCTTCGGGAAAATTCCTAGGGTTCATGGTATCCCAAAGAGGAATCGAAGCCAATCCTGAGAAAATCAGGGCAATTTTGGATATGAAAGCACCCAAAACCATCAGAGAAATCCAATGCCTAACTCGGGTGGCGTGGCCTTGAATAGATTTATTTCTAGATCAGGGGAGAAGTGCCTGCCATTTTTCAAAATTTTAAAGCAGGTAGCAGGTCAGAAAGGAAACATCTGGACTAATGAATGCCAGGGAGCATTTGAAGATCTAAAAGACAAACTATCCAGACCACCCTTGCTTGTTATGCCGACCAGAAAGAAGGAACTACAACTATATTTAGCTGCTTCGTCGATAGCGGTTAGTGCAGTTCTCGTACAAGAAGAAGGTAACATACAATAACCTATCTACTACGTCAGTCATGTCCTGAATGATGCCGAGACTCGCTACCCAGAAGTGGACAAACAAGCCCCAGCATCACGGTTATAGCGGCCAGAAAACTCCGCCCATATTTCCAATCTCATCCCATTACAGTGATGACGAATTTACCACTCAAAAAAATTCTTCACCGACCAGACCTGGCCGGAAGGATGGTGACGTGGGCCGTGGAATTGAGCGAACATCAGATAGAATTCAAACCCCGACCAAGCATCAAAGCTCAATCCCTGGCAGACTTCATTGTTGAAAAACAAGAAACAAGTCAAGAGGAGGACGAGCAAGGGGTAGAATCAATCAAAAGATGGATTCTGTTAGTGGACGGATCGAGCAACTCGCAAGGAAGTGGAGCAGGCCTATTAATGAAGAGTCCTGGGGGATTTGAAATAAAATATGCCCTTCGCTTCAAGTTTAAAGCATCCAACAATGAGGCTGAATATGAAGCTATGTTAGCAGGACTCAGGATGGCCAAAGCTCTAAGCATTCAACATCTGGAGATCAAAAGTGATTCACAGCTGATTGTAAATCAGGTAAAGGGAGTTTATGGAGCCAAAGAAAGAAGGATGGAGAAATACCTGAACCTGGTCAACAACTACAAACAATACTTTAAAGAGCTAGAAATAACTCAAGTACCAAGGGTTGAAAATGACCAGGCTGATTCATTATCTCGCTTGGCTACGGAAGGAATGGATGCCAAAGCACCAGTGATCTACCTTGAAGAACTTGATAGCCCTAGCATAAACAAGATCGACCACATGCAAATTTCAACCGAGCTGGGTTGGATGGATCCGATCATACATTATCTTGACAACGACCAGCTCCCAGAAGACCAAAAAATTGCTCGGGCAATAAGACAAAGAGCAGCCAGGTTCACGATCAGGGACGGACTATTATACAAAAGATCCTTCACCCGACCACTTCTAAGATGTTTGGGACCAGTAGAAGCTACAAATGTATTAAGAGAAGTTCACGAGGGAACATGCGGATCCCACGTAGGTTCCCGAACACTCTCTAATACAATTATACGCCAAGGATTCTTTTGGACGACCTTAGAAGAAGATGCCAAAGACTTCGTTAAGAAGTGTGACAAGTGCCAGGCACACGCAAAAATCTCGCATACCCCCACAATTCCTTTAACATCAACTCTATCCCCAATACCTTTTGCAAGGTGGGGAATAGACCTGGTAGGGAAGCTACCTAAAGCATCGGGGGGGAAGAGAATACTTGGTAGTAGCAGTAGACTACTTTACAAAGTGGGTAGAAGCTGAACCCCTTGCAACTATCAGTACCGAACAAATGAAGCGCTTTGTCAAGCATAACATATCGTACAGATATGGAGTTCCAAAAATATTAGTAACCGACCATGGAAAGCAATTCGAGAATGCAGCATTCTCAACATTCTGCAAAGAACAAGGGATCGAGCATAGATTTTCTTCAGTAGCTTATCCCCAGAGTAACGGCCAGGTCGAGGTTACTAATAGAACCATGCTCGACGGACTCAAGAAAAGGCTCGACCAGCTAAAAGGGAGATGGGTAGATGAACTACCTAGTGTACTGTGGTCGTACCGAACAACTCCAAGGACGACCACAGGAGAATCTCCATTCCGACTAGCATATGGAGCAGAAGCTAGAGTCCCAGTAGAAATCCAAATTGGATCACTTCAAGAAATATATTTCGAAGAAGAGGCAAACATTGAAGGAATGCGAACCAATCTGGATCTGATTGACGAAGTAAGGGACAAAGCCCAGTTCCGTCTTGAAGAATATCAAAGAAGAATAGCGACATATTATAATGCCAAGGTTCGAAATGAACAATACTTGCCAGGCGAACTAGTACTTCGCCGAATAGCTGCTTCAGATCCGACCAATCAAGGAAAGTTGTCCCCCAATTGGGAAGGACCATACATAATCATACGACAAGTCGCTCCTGGAGCATATCATTTACAAGATCCGGAGACGAGCGACAGGATCCCTCGATCATGGAATTCGAACAATCTCAGGAAATACTATCAATGAGAATAGTATCTGAGAAAGTCGTAAACACGACAAATTTTGAGCGTTTTATTTCAGTTTTGTCATTTATTTCAGTATGTAGATAACTTGGGAGATTCATAATCCCAAGAAGTCAAATGAGTTTTTATATATAAATAAAGACATTCGTACAAATTATTACGCAACTTCAACAAGACGCTCAAGGAAAAGACCTGAAAATCTCGAGCGAAAAAGACCCGAAATTCTCGAGCGAAAAGACTCGAAATTCTCGAGGCGAAAAGACTCCGAAAATCTCGAGCGAGAAAAGACCCGAAACTCTCGAGCGAGAAAAGACCTGAAAATCTCGAGGCGAGAAAAGACCTGAAATTCTCGAGCGAGAAAAGACCCGAAATTCTCGAGGCGAGAAAAGACCGAAAATCTCGGGCGAGAAAGACACAAAAACTCTCGAGGCGAGAAAAGACCTGAGATTCCTAGGAAGGCCCTAAGAATCTTAAGGCATGAAAGACCTAAGATACTACTTAGGCAGAAAAGACCTACAATTAATAGGCAAGAAAGACCTAAACTTTCCTTAGGCACAAAAAATTTCTAAGTCATACTAAGTTCTCATGCCCGGGAAGTAAGGGTTATGAACGAGCAGTTGTTGACGAACAGCTTCTTCAGTTCATGACCGAGCAAAGCTTACTATACCGAACAATATGGCTTAGATGAACAGAAACACGCGAGCAAACCACAATGGGCCGAACAATGGTATCCAATCGACCAGATATATTTGGTACAAATGATGGAAAAACATACCATTAACGAACAAAGATCTACCACATACAAAATAAACTATGATAAAATTACAAAATTATCATTGTTTAAAAGATGTGGACACAAAAAGATCGAAATAGACATTGAAGCAAAACTACTCAACAACAGCTTCCGAGTCTATTTGGTCGGCAGGTTCAGTGGTCGATGATGGTCCGGCGTCATCTTCCTCCTCAGGGGCCGGCTCCCAGTCGGAGTCAAGAAAATCCTGGACGGAAACATCCTTGGGCAGCCCAAAGGATTCTTTCCCTACCGCCCAGCCCGGTCGAGGGATCTTCAAATCATCATATATGCTCGGATCGATGTACTTCTCAAATTTTGACAGATCAAGATTCCGAAACTCTCCGATGATGCTTAGGAAAGCTGCTCGCCGACCATATCTAAACCTGGGAGCGGCAACCTTTGATACAAAATTTTGACAACCTTTGGTCCGGACCCATCTACGGATTACTTCATGACGTAGTTCATTGGATAAATCTTGAAATGTGGCCGGAGAGGACTGGGCCAATTGAGCAGTCAGATCCTTAATAAATTGATCCTTCTCAAGCTTTTCTTGCTCGGCGGATGCTAGACACAGATCTTTACTTTCCAAAGACGCTTTCAGGTTCTCAACCTCGGATTGGTAGGAAGACACCTGCTGTTCGGCTGCCATAGCCCGAGCATATGCTTCAACCTTCTCACCGGTCAATTTATCCACCTGAAGGCTCAAACTTTTGATCTTGTCCTCCAACATATGGATCGCCGACACATCTCGCCGGGTAACCTCCAAATTACCGGCCCAAGCTTGTGTCAGGGCGCAGACCAACCTAATGAAAACTGGAGTAATCAAGAAATCTCCAAATCAATAAAGGCAATTACCACAAAGCTCGGGAAAGAGTTTACCTTGTCATCGTATCCTGTGTACGAGAGGAACCAATTTCCAGCAAAAACTTCTAGTCGGCGGGGAGAGTAACTCCCGATAACCACTCCTTCGACACCTCAGTCCCATCTTTTTTATTACTGAGAACGTGCGAGCAGGAGTTTAACTACCACGATGGCATAAGCACCGAAGAAGGGCCGGCGGAAGAATCAGGAAGAGGAGGAGAAGAAGGCAATGTATTCTCCTCCAACGACCCAGCTATGAAAGACATGGGACCTTTCTTTTTGTTCGCCCGAGGAGGAAGTTCAGCAACACTAGTAGGTCTCTTTTGAGATACAGAAGCAGAGCTCTGTTTGCCCTTGGAACGAATCCGATCAGACTTGGTCGGAACCCTCTTTTCGGCGTCTGCAGCATCAGCTTCCGCAACCAGCTCGGTATTCTTTGGATTAAGTTTCACTGCACAAACAAAAACACATTGTTAAATCCGGACAAAGTAACTTTCTATAAATCAAGAAAATAGAAGGATAACTTACTGGGAAGGAATCCCCAATGACGCAGAACATTGGGATATTCCGGACAGTATCCGTGGACGGCAAACTTATTTCTGTCCTCGGAAGAAAGATGGCAAATATTCTCCCTAGCATGCTCCTCGGCACTAGTTAGCAAGGGAAAGTCATTTGACCCCTGAATTGGTCCCCGGACCCAATAAATAGGGAAAGAAGGTTTGGAAGGAGGACGGACAAAGAAAAATTTTGGACGCCAACCTCTAGTGTTGGACGGGAGGGTACCAGTCCCGACAAAATTACCTTCCCAACCGCACTGAGTTACGGTTCTCTTGGATAAATAGAACCATCCATCTTGTTCTTGCTTCTTCGCCATAAAAAACGTAAGAAACAAGGCAAGGGATGGTCGGACATTTACCCTTTTATCTTGACAAAAGCCCCAGAAACAGATCACATTCCTCCAACTGTTCGGGACAAACATGCCAGGACACATTCCAAAATGGATCATAATATCCCTAAAAAGGGGGTGAACGAGAAAGTAAAAGCCACTTTTTAAGGCATCTTCATAAAAGGCAAACTCTCCGGGTCGAGGAGAGTTAGCCCTCTCATCAAGGTTCGGAACTTGGATAACACGGACGATATTCCATACTTCTGACGCAGGAACTCTAGCCTCTCCTCGGACATCAATGAAGGAAGAAAGTCAGGGCCGGATGAATAAGGATCATAATCTATATGATCGGGAGTAAGATCCTTATTCTTCTCTAGGGTGTATTCTGCTAGGGATAAACTATCCTTCCAACTTCGCCTCTCAGCTTTGAAGCAAGCTCGGGCACTTTGGGCAACTAACTGTGGTCGAGAATCTACTTCATCATCATTACCAATGGCCTCCGACCTACCATCTAGACTCTGTTTAGGATCTACAGACTGTTCGGGATTTTCACTTGAAACAGTGACGGACGGATCCTCTTCTAAGTTTTTCCTATGTGATGTAGCACCCCTTTTCTTCACTACTACCATGTTTTCTCTAAAAAAGAAAGAAAATATGACGGAAAGTGTAGACAAAGATAGAGAAAAACAAAGAAGACAATGACAGAGAAACGTATAAGATTTTTGTTGAAAAACAGAAAAGAAGAAGCAAAGTAAGAAGGACTTACTTGTTGTTGAACGAACGGAGAAGAAGAAGAACACAAACAATACTCTTCTCCCAAAGAAAGACCAACAGCTGGAAAACGAAGCAAGCAGCAAATCCCCAACAAAAAAAATTTCGCAGTGGCAGAAGAAAAAAAATGGTTTTCAGAAGCAGAAGTGAAAGGAAGAGAAGAAATGGGGAAGATATATATAAAACCGTAGATACTGATCTAAGGGTAGATACAAAAATACCATCAACGGTTAAAATTCATCAAATCTAAACATCCATATCTAACGATGATGGATACGCGTAGGTGGACGGTGGAAAATGAAGAGTCTCTTCATCATAATGACAATCATTTATGAGGAAGAGACAGCAACGACACGTGTCATCCACGAACGAGCCTTGAGAAACGTGCATTGGTTTACGCGCACAAATTCGGCGGCTACACAAGAGTGGGACGTTACAGATTTCGAGGTAGGGTGTTATGGTCGTTTCGACCAAATACCACGTGCACGGGAAGACATACACTCCCTTGAGCCGAGCATAAAGTTCTCGAGCACAAGGGACTGGGGGGCTTCTGTTAATGACTAAAATGGTCATTCTACGCCTTCCGGTTTGATTCAAAGGATGTACGGTCCGACCAGGATCGTTATCTAAGAAGGTTCAACCTGGAGGTCCATGATAGGACCGACCATGATAAAAAGTACATCCGCCTGGCATGAAGAGGAAATCTTATAAAGGTAAACCCTTACCTAACAATAGGAGAAAAGAGTCCGATAGGTAAAAGAACTCTTTATGAAGTTACTTTCCTAGGAACAACTCAAGGTAGAGTTACATACCGAATATAACTCTACTAACTTACATTATATAAACACCTCAGGTAAACATGAGGAGGTAGGTATTCATACTTCTTGTGATCAATTACTTGAATTCTCTATTGAGTAGTTGAGATCATATTATTGGTACTGACTTTTTCGTCGGAGACGTACCTCGACCCCCCAAGGTCGAGCTCGTATCTTACAGGTTCGTGACAGGGAAGGACGAGCGAGATTCCGTATCAACACCTACAATTGTGTCTCTCTTTGGTTAAGGTTTCCCTGTTGCTTTTATTGCTTTGTTATTTACTTTCTGCATTTTTCTTTTCTTTTTTCTCTAATATCCCTTCCCCCGATCGGTGGACTGTAAGCTATGGCAAAGGGTCCACGGTCAAAGTCATTATAATTATACTCCCCTTCCCTCGATCCAAAACTAACATTCGGATCACTTCCCTTTTATTTTTATTGTTTGCATTTTTTTCTTGTCTTTTATTTATGCGTTGGTTATGTTTGCTTAATTTTTCGTCTTAATTCAATTGCATTAAATGTATGAATTAGGATTGTTGGTTTAGTTTAGTTAATTAGTTAATAAAAATTGAATCATTCTATTCTCGCACTACCATTAAGGAGTTGAATTCTTGGTGGCATAACTCCCTGAGATCGATCCGTTAGATACACGATACTGTGCACTTGCGGTTATTTTATTTTGCAAACAAATATGCATATATTTTGTTGCTGCAAAATTACAAGGATTGCGGATTGGTTCTTACTTTCAACCCCATAATTGCGAGTCACACATATGGAGTCATTTTTGCTTAAGTTTTGAAGGTGAGAAACTAGTTAACGACAATGCTTGTATCAGGGGTTTTGGGATTAAGGATGGTAATCAGGTGCGTGTGGATTTCTCCTTTCCTTGTCTAGATAATGCATTTTGGTTCCTTGTCATGCTTTTTAGTAATTTGTAGGAGTTTCACATTTGGTTTTATCTGGTTTTCATGTTGAAGTATTTTGGTGAATATCTACTCTAAAATGTGCTCTGTTTCCTGGGAATTACTTGAGTAGACATTCTATTTTCTTTTCCCTTGGAATGCTGGATTCATGGGGATTGATTCTTTGCATGGCTTAGAAAAGCATCCATTGGAGTAGTGAAGTGGCCTTTCTGTTATCTTTTGTCAAAACTTAATCAAACAAATTCCCCCCAAGCCAAAAATATTTGAAACTAGCTATTGAAGTTAACTTTGAAGTTGAATATTCGAACAATACTTCCTAAACAGTATGGTTACAAGAAAGAAAGATCAATAAGATTTACAAAATTGAGCATCTGTGATCATGGGTCTTCCATTTCCCATCTCCAAGTGATACGGAGAGATTATGATCAGACCGGGTTCATACCTGGTCCGACCCTCGACCCCGGTCGAGACGGAGAGAACCGACTCGCTCCCGAGCGAACCGGATCCAGAAGATGGCTTGCTGAAGAAGAAAGCTTATTCGGCTGCAAGCGTGCCCTAATCCTACTTATGGATTAGGGTAATCACCCTAATGATGGCAGACTCGAATTGACGGCTGCGGATAATCATTATCGAAGGGATAATCATCACATAACCTAAAGGTTATCTCAGGAGTCCTCTACTAGTCCAAACTAGTAGAAGTCTATTGCTCAACGGATCTAACTGTTAAGATCCAACGACTACCCGAAGAAGGCTCAAGTGCATCCAACGAAGGAGATTCGAAGGTACACTCTATATAAACCTCACTACCATACAAGGTGAGGGGATCGAAAAGAATACTATCTGAGACTCAGGTTCAGATACATACTGATAGACCAAAACTATCAGCGATCTGCTATCTAGATCACCTTTCCCAGTTCTTCATTCCTTAGCTCTATGCTTCTAGCAGAGCCGTTTGTGATTAAGTTCATCAACTGACTTAGCCTTCGGAGGTGGACTCCCGACCCCGCGGGTCGGGCCACATCTGACGCTTTCGTTTTGCAGGTCATCACGAGGATATTTAAGGGCTGAGCAGATTTTGGACGCATCACCAAGAAAAAATCTTGAACAAGGGTCAATCAACATTGACTCAAGTGCAATTGCATTCTTGAAAATGTAAGTTAGTATGTCAATCTGTTCTTTGTAATCAGAAAACCCATGTACCTTTACAAACTTCAAATAGCTGTGAGGGATATTAGAAGCTATAACAGTTTCCTTTGTTTTAGATTCATCTTTTAGGTGATACAGCTGCACAGGGAAAAGATGTGTTGCTTTGTTAGATCTTTAGGATAATAGGATTAATTGCACTTGATTACAAATACATATTCTAGTGAGAGGGTTGTAAGTGTATCAAAACCTTCGAACCCGGGTAAGGTCTTGTGGTTGTCTAAGGTACAACAACTCAGATGTAAGTGACTCAAGGAGAATTTGTTTCCACAAGCAAGAAGCTCAGAGGGAAATCTATAAAGTTCATAATCCAATCTGGAACCATTTTGCTATAGAGTCATTGGCCTCTTTATGTTTTTGCAAACCCCCCTTCACCTCCCCTATAGATCTTTGTTACTTGGTTTCTTGTCTTAGATATGCAAAACAGTGGTCCAGGGTTTTTTGTGTAGTAACATTTATTTTCTTTCATGCAGCTTCATTTTATTCATCTCTTAATCAACTACACCCCAGTCAAGAAATCTAGAAGTTGTGAGGCCTATTATGGAAAAGAAATGAAGTAAGCCTCTGTCGTGTATTTCCATAATCAGTAGCAGTTCAATGTATATGTTCAGTACTAGCCCTTTCTTATTCCTTGGCATTAAAAAACAGGACCTAAAGTTGTTGTCTACAGTTTCTCATGAGGACTGCATAATCTTGATGTAAAACCCAGCCCTAACCTTGACCCGGAAACCTTGTTATTTGTAGGTCCAGTGACCCGAAGTAAAGTAAGAAGTCAGCTTTGGGCCATCCCAGTGGAGGACTTGGTGTCTGGCTTTGAATCCATGAGAGTTGATGATGAAGTTCTATTTATGGAAACTGAATCTTGATGAAGATCGGATTAGTTGATGGACTTGGAGTGCTCTCTATCATGGTTTGAAGGCATTTCTACCTATTAGGTAAGTCACTTGATATGTGTGCAAAACCCCTTTAGGATTGGATTTGATCTGGGTCTTCAATTCCCTGTTTTGGAATTGCTGTCTGCATTGGTCGACTGATTGGTCGACTGGACCAGTCGACCAATCCACTCGACCAATGGCTGTTGTCTTTGGCAATTAGGTCTTGCTTGCTCTATTTAAGTCCAATCTCGAGTCTACTTCGTATTTGCTGCCTCCAAACTCTTTGGAACGAACCAAAGACCTCTGCAAGTCATCTTCCTTGCATCCTTGGTGATTTTCTTGACGGATCTTCGTCAAAACTCTTCCTTTTGCATCAAGGTTATGTCTACACTCTCTTCTTCTCCTCCATCTCTGTTTTTCTTTCCTTTTTGAGTTGAGACAGTAGAGGAGATGCTGCATTCTCTATTGCAAACATCTCTGGACTTGTCTCTCATGATCATCCTAAGGATTAATGGCTAAAACAATGATCTTAACCATGATCATTGCAAGCTTTTGAAGGAATCATGATCAAACCATGATCTAGTCTTTGTTTAACTTTTGATTTGAATTCTGATCTCCTTGGATCTTCTATATTGATCATGTTAGTAGTCAATTGCTGTGTTTTCTTTTCATGATCCATGATCTATCAATCTCTAGTTGTTTCTCTTCTACCATACCATGTTTTCGTCATGAATCATGATAGTTACATATATGGTAGGTTTTGTTTCCTTATTTAGATTTATGCTTTTAAGCCTATTTTCTTGAAGATCTAAGTATGCTTTTCATGATACCTTTACCCGAATCAATGATTCATTCTCCTATTGTTCTTGTCTTTGATTTTTATCTTGAATTCTTCAAGATCCATGATTGATTTAATTATGGTAACTTTTTGTTTCCTAATTTGGATCTTGATGGCTTGATTCGATTAGTGTTTTGAGGTCCCCTATATGTTAGGATACTACTGGTGTAGTTTACCCCTTGAGTAGTACCCTTTTGAACCACCAAATTCGGATTTTATATCTCAAAACTCTGATTTTTAGGCTACTGTCTACATTGGTCGACTGATTGGTCGACTGGACCAGTCGACCAATCCACTCGACCAATGAGTACAAGCAACTCCGAATTGGTCCTGTGTTGGATGTTTTGGTATCTCTTCTGTTAGGGATCTTTCCTAATATGTTGTATACACTTGTTTAGGACCTTCTTCTCAAGTTTGCCAAGATCTTACTTGATTTCTTAGGATTCCTTTGCGAGTTATAAAAGGTAAGGATGGTTACTTCTTTAACAACATAAATTGCATATCTTAGTTTCTATATTTGAATCTTGTTAAGTTATTTCTTTAATTAGATTCTTATAATGTTATACTACTGTGGTACTGTCTTGATATCAATAGCATTACTTATTCATAATGAATTGACTCATGTATGATTTACTTACCAATTATATACAAAGTGATTGTAATTATTGATTTCTTTCCATATATGAAGTTACCATATATGTGATGATATGAATTGATGCATGTGTATGCTTAAGTATGGTTTGGAAAGGAGAGGTGTCCTTTTGACACTTCTGTCCTTGGACTACTACGGGAATATTATGGGATGTTTCTGGAGATGCCCTCTGGACACCTTCCTAAACTGTTGGATGACATATCTAGGATTGTCTAGTAGTGTTTGGCTAGGATGTCCTGTTATGTCAGACCCTAATCGGAGGGGTATTGAGACCGAACGACCCGTGGTAGCAATGGGGATTCATGGGCGCTCAAGGCCGGTAACCAACCCGTGAGAGGACAGGAATCACATTGTGGGGGCCATTTATTGGTAGGGTTGCATATGGATAGACTTGGGCTCACGGGCGCTTAAGACCGGTAACCAACCCGTGAGAGGATGTGAGAGCTTCCCGTTTACCATATGTGGATGACCAATAGGGTTGATGAGTCTGTAGTCAGGGACTATGAGGACTCTAGTGTGAAGGATACCGGAAAGGATCGTCAGGGACGAGGAATGGACGTATCTGGATCTGACTTGATGTAACTAAGTAGAAGACTTGCATTTGGCTAGGCTTTACCCTGACATGCGCCGGTACTTAGACCAATGGTGATGTGAGAGAGTGGTGACTTAACCCCCAGCCATGGAATGTCCCGAGGGATGCCGGACCCATTACCAACTGATGATGAGTGATTGAGACCTTCCTAAAGAAGTACAGTGCTATGACTTAAAGCATGTCTGCCAATAGAGACCAGCATATGTAGAATTAGATTCATTCATTCATTGCTTGTCTCATACCATATTGCATTTATGTTTGTTCTGAAATCCTGCCATTTATGTTATTATGGATTTAACTGCCTTACTGAGTTTCTTTGAAACTCATTCCTTTATTGTACAATGTTTGTTAGACTATTCTACAGTTCTTGAATATTATGACGGCCCCTATGAAGAAGCGCAAGGAGAAGAGGCATATCTCCAGGAAGGTGATTGCGGTTACAACAATTACACTGAAGATTCCGCGAGTGGTTATGCTCCGTACGATGCTTAGTCCGACCATTGAGTGGAAGCGCCCTTGTGTTGTTTATGAGATTTATACTTATAGGGATGTTGTCTATAAGATTGAGAACAATTTAGTTACCCATTGTACCACTACTGGGATTAGATTCTGTCTTGCTTATTCTCTTTTAGAACTACTATTCCGCTGGTTGTAGAGTGGGATTTTGCCTCACTTTACTTATCTGTTTTAGACACTGATTATATCTAGTACTCTGATTTATATATGATTCATTCTTTCCTTATTTGGATCTATGGTTTATCTTCCGCACTTTTATTATTATTGTTCATGATTATGTTATTGTTTATGTGGGAGGTTGATTACTCGATACCTGATCTTCGGGCTGTGGATCACACTCTCGGGTATGCCAGATAGGATACCGGCTGGGAGGATGTGACACTTGAAGAGGAGGAACAGAGGCACGCTGATGATGAAAAAGAAGCTGGTTGTAATGCTGGTCAAGAAAGGTATGTTCACAGCTTCGAATCCTTCCAGCTTTCTGGAATAAACTTCAAGAGAATTTGAATTTGAATTTGAATTATCTCAAGTTCCAAATTTTCTTTATCCTGTTCAGGTTGTCTTCTAAAGTTTCTGCTTACTCCATATTTCTTTTGAGTGACTTGAATGTTTGCCAAAATCTGCCAAGTAATTTCAAGCAGTCAATTATAAGTTAAGTTGGCTCTTGAACTCTTTTTCTTTTTCCTCCATTCCGACCTCCTACTGTTTTACAGATTTATGTGGTGTTATTTATAGTCTTTTGGTTCCATTATTACTGGTATCACTATGAATTGTATGCATTCTGCAAATTGATATGATCATTAGTTTCCTTGTACTTCCTTATCACTATAAATAAGGTTCTTCTTGCAATCTTGCATTGGAAGTTTGAACAGACAGAGGAGACTTGTTTGATTACTAGTTCAAAGCCTAAGAAATATTTTTTACTGTAGAATTGAACTCTAAATTGACGAGTTAATATGTATCTCCTCTGCAATGCAAGGAAGGAGGAAGACCATAGATATGGCTCTACCCATTTATCAAACCAGCAAGCTTATTCTCATCTTTAGGATCATCAACAGCTGCTTGTCCCTTGGCAACTACCGTCCCTCAAAAATTTCAAGGTTTTAGTGCTGGAGAGAGGTGGTGTTCCTTATTCCAACTTCAATGTCTATCAATTGAAGAGAAGGCACTAAAGTAGTTAAGGACAAAAACCAAGAAGATGTGGTGATTTCTTCAATCATATCATTTGCAAGCCAGACAAATTGCAGTTAGATGAATGCCTTGTTGCATAGGATCATCTACATTTGACCTTGCACAAGCAAGTTTTTGATGCAGCAAACAATTTTATTCTACCTCTATATTACTAATGGAAACATCTAATTGTACCTTAGAGAAAAGTTTGTTTGCTCATAAATATTTGATACAGACAATGCGCCCTTTTTTTTTTTTTTTTTTAAATAAAAGAAACACTTTATAGTATTTCACAGATCAATGAAAAAAAAAACCATACAAAACAAGAAAAAAAAATTTTAATATTTTTTAGTAGCATTATTCAATTGTCTACAAAAGATTAAGAAAAGAGCATTAGAAGTGAGAGTGAAACAGCCTCCATTTGTAATATAAATGCCTCAAAAACACTTTTTATAGCTAGTAATAACAATAGAAGAAACTTTTTGAGGCACTTTGTAAATGCAACAAAAAGGTTTTGGAAGCATTCACAAATGCTAATAAAAAAATTCTTAAAAGATGTAAAATATAGGCATTTTAGCAAGTGCTTGTACAGCCATTTATGTAGAATTTAATAAAATGCCCCTAAAGCTATTAGAGATTTTTTTTTATCTGATAGTTATAGAGGCATTTCATAAAAGTTGCTATATCCCTATTTTCTTGTAGTGTTGAGTGCTAGTTTTGGTATGAACAGGTGCCAAAATTCCCAATACAAGAAAAGATTCGGTATTCTTGTACCACTTCTATACTCTCTCTCTCTCTCTCTCTCCCATACCTTTCCCTTGTGACCAAATGCCTCCTTTTTTAGAGAGAGAGAGAGAGAGAGAGAGAGAGACCTAAGTGCTACTTATAGAGATGACACCCTTAATGTAAACCACGTTAGTGGCATCGGTCTCGAACTAAGGTCTTAGTCTCAATTTTAGAGGTTCCCATAAAGAGATTCTCTTTTTCAGTCTCTTGGTATAAGACCAAGTGTTCTGTACAAGCAGCTATAATTGGCCTATTTTTTTTCACTTTTCAATCTCGCTTAAGGTCTTCCCATTTGGGTACACTAGGTACTAGGACTTATAGAAGCCGTGCTTGGCAACACTTCAACATTTTATTTCTCTTGTATTGTTATTATTACCTCCCTTTTCTTTTCTCTTCTCATGTTCAGTTTCAACATTAGCATTATTGTACCTCTTTCATTTTAATTAGCACTTAGCTTTATTTGAACGAGGCTTAAAACAATCATGAATACAATCTCATCCTTTAGATAATGAAATGTCCAGATTATGAATTAACAAGCATAAGCATTGTTTCTTTTGCCTAGTTTAATGGTTCAGGAATGTTACCAGCATTTCAATTCCATGCACTTCTATTTTATTCAAAAGGCAACAATCTCACACTTCCATAGATCCCACAAATGAAAGAGATAAGATGGGTTTCACATTAACGAGTGAATACTACTTGTTTGCCTAGTGAAACCATACTTGCAACAAACGTAGGTTAGGCGATGCCACTTACCTGTTCTTGTTCGGGACACTTTTCTTGATTCTCTCAGTTAAACCTCTCTCTCTTGTATTTAGAATGATTATTGGCTATTTTAGAATACACGGGAGCTACGCAAAGCTTCCCTTGTCTTTCTCTCTCCTAGTGTCTCCTACTGTCTCTTGTTTCCTTTTTCCCCTTTCTCTTTCTTATCTTCTCTCTCCTCCTTTCTCTTTTTGTTCTCTCTCTCTCTTCTCTTCTCTCTCTATTCTCTTTCTTCTTTCCTTTGAAAGCCCACTGGCTTTCATTCTTTTTCTTTCTTTCTTTCTTTCTTTCTTTCTTTGACTCCCCCCCCCCCCTCCCACGTCACGTATGAGGTGGTAGGTGAAGAAGGAGGATTTGGAGGGCGGTGTCCTCCTTCCTTCTCTCTCTGTTATCACTTTTATGTATCATAATATAGTGGGCCTCCTTATGGGATTTTGGGCCCACTCAAAGATTCGAATATTAATATCTCCAAGTTCAGAAAACTGATTTGATTCTTCCTTCTTTTTTTTATTTTTATCGATTATCGGTTCAGTTTAAATTCACCATATAAGAGACCAATGGATGGAAATATGTATCAACCGGTTACAAAAATTATTAATTATTTAAAAATATTAGGGGATTTGGAACATATTGGTACAATATTAAAATAATAATATAATGAGATGAGGGATATCACATCCACCCACCTTAAAATAAATTTTGTTATCGAAATTTGCTTACCTTATCAATCAAAAAGTTCAGGGTAACGAGTCTATATATCTATCTCTAGCTCCCATGATGCCTCTTGACCCAAATGGTTACCCCATAACACCTTTACAAGTGGTATGAATTTGTTCCTTAGCTTCTTTTCTTTTTGAAAAAGGATCTTTAATGGTTTTTCCTCATATGTCAAATCTTGTTTCATTTGCAACCAGTTCATAATGCAAAACATGAGATTGATTGGTGACATATTTCTTCAACGTTGATACATGGAATACGTTATGGATGTAGGACAACTCTGGTGGCAAGGCAAGTCTATAAGCCACAACTCCAACTCTCTCCAAAACCTCAAATGGTCCTATAAATCACAGACTCAATTTCCCTCTCTTTCCCAATCTCATAACACCTTTCACTGGTGCTATCTTTAGAAAGACTTTGTCACCTATTTCAAATTCCAATGGTTTCCTTCTATTATCAACATAATTTTTTTTTGTCTGCTCTATGCAGTTCTCATCCTCTCTTGTATCAACTTTATTTTCTCATATGTCTGTTGCATCAAATTTGGCTCGAGCAATTGCTTTTCACCAGTTTCACTCCAACAAAATAGAGATCTACATTTCCTTCCATAAACTGCCTCACAATGAGTCATTCTTATAGTAGATTGGTAGCTATTATTGTAAGCAAATTCAATCAAACATAAATAATCACTCCATCTTCCTTTAAAATCAATTGCACAAGCTCATAGCATATCCTCCAAGACCTAAATTGCCCTCTCAGTTTTCCCATCAGTTTGTGGATGGAAAGTCGTACTAAAGTTCAATTGAGTGCCAAAGCATTTTGTAAACTTTACCAGAACCTAGAGGTAAACCTCAAATCACGATCTAAAACTATGGATATAGACACACCATGCAACCTTACAATTTCCTTCACATATAATTTTGCCAATTTATCCATCTAATAGTTAATTTGGATAGGAAGAAAGTGTACTAATTTGGTTAGCTGATCAACAATCACCCAAATAGCATCGTATCCCTCAGAAGTTTTAAGCAAAGCAATTAAAAAATCCATGGAAATCTGTTCCCATTTCCATTCAAGTACATCAAGTGGTTGTAACAACCCTAAAGGTCTCTGGTGTTCTACTTTTACTAGTTGGCAAGTCAAACACCTCTAGACAAAGCCAGCTATTTCTTTCTTTATGTAATTCCACAAAAAGTGTTCTTTTAAATCTTGATACATTTTGGTACCACCCGGATGTACTAAGTATGGGCTATTAAGTGCTTCCCTCATCAATTTTTGCTTCAACTCTTCATCCTGAGGCACACATAACCTTGATTCATACCTAATGATTCCAGCTGAATCGACATTAAAATCTGTCTGCTAAATTTTCATCTTGCATTCTTCCCTTAACATTCTGTAGGAAAATGTCATCATTTTTGTTTTTCTTTGATCCATTCAAGAATTGAAGGTTTTATAACCGAGCTTGCAACCAATCTTTTAACCTTAACTCCAAGCACAAATTTGATTCCCATCTTCCTTGCATCTTCTATAAGATGAGATTGATTAGTTATTAGAGCTACAGAGTATCTTTGTGACTTCCTACTTAAAGCACCAACCACCACATTTGCTTTACCAGGATGGTAGTTAATATTGCAGTCATAATCTTTAAATAATTCTAACCATCTTCTTTGTCTCAAGTTCAATTCTTTATTAGTGAAGATGTATTTGAGACTCTTGTGGTCAATGTGTATCTCTCATTTTCTCCATACAAGTAGTGTCTCCATATCTTAAGTGCAAAGATGATTGCTGCCAACTCCAAATCATGAGTTGGGTAATTTTGTTCATGGGGCTTCAATTTCCTTGATGCATATGTGATGACCTTTCCATGTTGCATAAGCACACTACCCAATTCACTTATGGATGCGTCACTATATATAACAAATCCTCCAGTTCCAGATAGCAAACTCAAGATAGGTACAATTATTAATATCCACTTTAGTTCTTGGAAACTCTACTCACATTCATCTGTCCAAATAAATCTGACTCCTTTTCTGGTGAGTTGAGTTAATGGAATTGTAATTTTAGAGAATCCTTCAATGAATCTTCTATAATAACTAGCTAGTCCCAAAAACTCCTCATTTCAGTCACAATAGTTGGTTTGACCCAATCCATTATAGGTTAGACTTTGTTGAGATCTACCACAATGCCTTCAGCAAAAATCACATGTCCTAAGAACATACCTTGTTTAGCCAAAACTCACACTTCTTAAACTTAGCATAAATCTTTTATTTTCTTAAAGTTTGTAAAACTACTCTCAAGTGCTTCTCATGTTCTTCTTTACTCTTTAAATATACCAATATATCATCAATAAAGACAATAACATGATGATCCAGGACATCATGGAACACCCTATTCATTAAATCCATAAAGGTTGTCTATGCATTAGTCAATCCAAAAGGCATAACTAGAAACTCGTAATGTTCATATCTAGTCCTGAAAGCAGTCTTTGGCACATCTTCTTCCCTTACCCTCAACTGGTGATAACCTGACCTCAAGTCAATCTTATACAATACATTTGCTCCTTGTAGTTGATTGAATAGATCATCAATCCTAGGTAAAGGGTACTCTTATTCTTAATAGTGATTTGGTTCAAATCCCTATAGTCAATGCACATTCTTAACATCCCATCCTCTTTTTTCACAAATAGAACTAGGGCTCCCCAAGGAGAAACACTGGGTCGTATGAATCCCTAATCCAAAAGTTCTTGCAGCTGCTCTTTCAATTCCTTTAGTTCTTGTGGAGCCATTCTATATGGAGCTTTAGATATTGGAGTTGTGCCAGGGATAAGCTCGATGGTAAATTCCACTTCCCTTTCTGGTGGTAGCGCTGATAAATCTTCTGAAAAGACATCATAAAATTCTTTCACCACTAGTATTTCAAGTAAAGCCAACCCAATTGTTTCCAAATCTTGCGTAGAATCTAGATACCCTTGGCATCCCTATTTAAGCAATCTCTTAGGTTGAATAGCTGAGACCATTCTTGTTCAAGAAGACTTTATTTTCATTCTGAGAATTGGATCTCAAGCTCTCTTAAAGGTCTTAGTATCACCATCCTCTCAAAACACAAAACACTGGCATGGTTTGCAACTAACCAATCCATTCTTGGAATCACATCAAAATCCTTCAAATTTATAACTATCAGATCATCTATCATCGTCTAATTCACAGGATTCTACCATTTCAGTTGCTTCCACCACACTACCTAATGGTGTTGCTTCATATAAAAAACAATTAATTGGTTGAAGTTCCAGTCTCAATTTTAAAGCAAAATATAAATAAGTGGATAGAACCAGAATCAAAGAGAGTGTATGCATTCTCATTAGCAATTCTAAGCATTCCTAATATCACATTAAACTAACATAACATATCAAAAAAAAACAAGAAGGCAAACATTTCAACCATCAGTCCATTTATTATTTCATTTCACTAAACATAAACATTACTAACTAAATTAATAACACAAACTCATACTTGCCACTACTGTCTGGGAATCTTCAGCCCTTTTCTATGTAATGGTAAAAAGTCGCCTAGGGTGCTTAGCTTTTTGTGAATATTTAATTTCCTTTCCTTTTTGAGATCCCTAGACCCCCAACATTTCATTTTTGTCCTTGCTTGGGTTGCTCTCTCAAAGTGGGGCAATCTCTAGCTAAATGACCTTCCTCCTCACACTTATAGCAAAAAAAATATGCCAGAAAGGCACCTCCCCCAATGCTTCTTTCCACACTTGGGGAAAGTCGATCTTCTTTTCTTGTGGCTGCTTACCTTGGGGCTTTTTCCCTTGACCTATCACAAATTTCTTCTTAAATCCTCCAAATTTAAAAGGCCTCTGGTCTTCCCGTTCTTTTCCTCTTTCCCTTGTTCCTTTGCCTACTCAATTCCTTAAATATTTGAGATCAATGCACCAAATCAATAGATGTTTTTAATTGAAGAACACCTATAGTCCTTTGTATATCAGCCAAACCCTCGTTCAGATTGTTGAGCCTTCATCTCTTTAGTGCTTATCATATGAGGTGCATATTTAGAAAGCTCCTCAAATTTTTTTCATACTCGATAACTAACATAAGGCATTGCTTCAAATTTATGAATTCAGATATATTCTGGATTTTAACATGTGGAGGAAAATATTTTCTATCAAATTCTTCTTTAAATATGATCCGTATAATTTTTCCATGTGCAACCAAAAGGATATGCTTAGTTGTCTGCCACCATTCATCTGCTTCACCAATAAGCATGTATGGGGCATACATAAACTTTTGAGAATCTATACATCTAATGGCATCACAAGCCTTTTCCATGTCCCTGATCCACCGGGTAGTAATAACAGGATCAGTGTTATCCCCTGTAAATTCCTTCTTGTAAAGTTTCTTAAAATTCCTTAGGACTGTTAGATCATCATCAAAATCTTCATCAGTTTCCCTTTTTCTTCTTCTATTTCTACCCTTAGCTGCTTGAGTAGCTTGATCCACATGATCTTGTTGTTCAACACTTGCTAAATTTCTAAGCGCTCCCAGAAATCTCCAATTTGTGCTACACCACCAGGGGTAGGATCAGCTATTGGATCTGGTGTAGGAATTCTAGCTTCTCCTATTTCTTGACTGGCTCCTTCACCTTCTGTTATTGAAGCCATTTTCTGTGTACCAAACAAATTTCATAAAATCTCCTAACTCACAATTATAATCCATTTCACATATTTCAACTTAATAATTGTAGAAATATCATCGTCTCTCAATTCAACAATTACAAACATTCATTTTTTTTTTAATCCAGTCATCCTATTCTATAGCATTATCTAGTCAATTCTTTCACTTGTTTTTCATCTCTACTCACTAGAAGGATCATGGTAAACGGACGGAAGGTAAATAAATTGTAGAATGATAGCTGCATCATTTATTGCAAGTTATACCAGCTGAAATGACCAATCGGCATTGGCGACTCTAACGTAGAAGGATCATGGTGTCTCCGTCCCCGGTGGAAAGGGACTAGGGGGAATTTCGATTTCAACATTACCTTCTAGCATTTGGATGACTCTATCCATATATGGCCTATTGGAAGGGATGTGTTGAATGCACCATAGACCCACCAAACAAATCCTCTCCACAAGTGTGGAGTCATCATCATTAATCTCCGTGTTTGTAACGAGTAAAGGCAATATTAATTTGCCAGTCTTGACCTTGTTGAATGCCCATAGAGGAAAATAAGCTTTGCTAGACAACTCTGGTTGGGCCTCCAAATCATAGTTGGTCCTCCCTCCGATCATCTCTAGAAGCGTCATTCCATAGCTATACACATCGGACTTCTCAGTGACCGGGCCATAGTTCTTTAACCACATCTCTGGTGCCACATACCCTGGAGTGCCTCTAGCCCTCGTCAAGGATACATGACTATGATCCTTGTCCGTCATCTTAGCGAGACCGAAATCCGCCACCTTGGCTGTGAAGTTGGAGTCCAGCAACACATTTTGAGGTTTAATAT
>NC_142600.1:668021-750487 GCF_041222555.1 Hakea prostrata
AAACCAAAACTCTCAATAGAAGACCACAATGGTAAACTCAAAGCATTTAAATCCAAAGTCTTCTTCGGTTCTTCCTACTAAGAGCATCGGCAACAACATTTGCTTTCCCTGGATGATACCGAATATCACAATCATAATCGGAGACGAGTTCCAACCATCTCCTTTGTCTCATGTTCAACTCCTTTTGGGTAAAGAAGTATTTCAAACTCTTATGATCCGTGAAAATGGCAACCTTCTCACCGTAAAGATAATGTCTCCAAATCTTCAAAGCAAAGACAACGGCGGCAAGTTCTAGATCGTGAGTGGGGTAATTCCGCTCATAATCCTTCAATTGCCGAGAAGCATAGGCTACGACCTTGCCATGTTGCATCAGTACACAACCCAAACCAATCTTTGACGCATCGGTATAAACCGTCATACCACCGGAACTATCGGGTATAGTCAAAACCGGGGCACTTGTCAATCTATCCTTCAACTCTTGGAAATTCTTCTCCACAGGCGCCGGACCAAACAAACTTCTCTTCTTTCCTGGTCAACTTAGTCATAGGAGCAGCCAACCGAGAAAGTTCTCAATAAAACCTTCGGTAGTAACCCGCCAATCCAAGAAAACTTCTTATTTCCTACCGACTCGGGGTCTCTCCCAATCAGCCACAAACTTGGACCTTTTCAGGATCGATACAATACCTTCGGCTGAAACTACATGACCAAGGAAAACCACTCTCTTAAGCCAGAAATCACACTTGCTAAACTTAGCAAACAACTTCTTTTCCCGCAACCTTTGCAAAGTGAAACTTAGATGACTCGCATGCTCTTCTTCGCTCTTCGAATAGATCAAGATGTCATCAATGAAAACAATCACAAACTTATCAAGCACATCATGAAATACTCGGTTCATGAGGTCCATGAACACCGCAGGAGCATTGGTCAATCCGAAAGGCATGACTCTAAACTCGTAGTGACCATACCGCGTTCGAAAGCTGTCTTGAAGATATCACTAGACTTCACTTTCAATTGGTGATATCCGGACCTTAAGTCAATCTTCGAGAACAACAATCGCACCCTTCAACCGATCGAAGAGATCATCGATTCTGGGCAGTGGATATCTATTCTTGATAGTCAACTTATTCAACTCACGGTAGTCGATGCACAAGCGCATACCACCGTCTTCTCTTCTTGACGAACAAGACCGGAGCTCCCCAAGGTGACACACTAGGCTGTACTAAACCTCTATCAATGAGCTCATTCAACTGATTTTGCAACTCTTTCAACTCGTAGGAGCCATCCTATACGGAGGCTTTAGATACCGGAGCGGCACCAGGGACGAGATCAATAGAGAATTCGACATCTCCTGTCCGAGGCACTCCCGATAGATCATCAGGGGAAGACATCAACAAAGTCGCATAACTCTTGACTTCGTCGACTCTTTTCTCCACTATACCCTTGCCTTCAGATGAAGCATCATCCACTAGGGCATAGACTTGCATCAGTGCAGACAACACCTTCTTACAAACCCTTCTCTTTTCACCTTGAAATTCAAAGACCGGACTTCCACATATATGGAACTGAATCTTCTTTGAGGAACAAAGGGAACACAGCTTTGTGGGTGTCAGCCAATCAATTCCCAAAATAACATCGGAGTCCTTCGTGTCAAGAATCACAAAATTGGCTTCCAAGTTCTTCTCACCAATCAACACAGACATTTAGATAACCCCTTATCTAGTTTCACAACAGGACCCAGGAGGTGTACTAATCAATAAACAACTAGACAACTTCTCGTGGGATTAGGTTAGTCTTCTTGATGAATGCAGATGACATGAACGAATGAGATGCACCCGTATCAAATAAGACAAATGCGAAATAGAAGCGACTAACAATGTACCCGTAATCACATCATGGCTTGGATCCCGCTCAAGATCGAAATACCGAAAACTCTACCAGAGGGAGGAGCAGGAGCACTCTTCACCACTGCAAAGGTACTTGGGCAAGCCGCTTGGGACAGCACGAGCAAAATGACCAGCTTGCTTGCAATAGAAGCAAACAGGATTGCTGGATCCAACAGGGGTGGCTGCAACAGAGGACTTCGAACAAAAGGCCTTGCACTCGCACTTGCACTTGCACTTGCATTTGCTGGTGATCGGTTTCCGCCATACTCGTTTAAACCGGCGGGGCTGCCGAGAACCCGTGTTCTCGACCTACACTCTTAGCCCGAAAGGTAGGAGTGGGGTAGGGTGTAGGTCTCACATAACGACGGTCATTGCGATCCACCAAACCAGAATTCCTTGATCGCCAAGGCTTTTGCACACGAGCACTTTCCTTCTCTCGTTTCTTCCAACTTCTTCGAGTTCTCGCACCACTTGAGCATAGCTCACTATAGGCCGGACTGTGGAGATAAGCTTTAATGGCAGGGCGCAATCCTTTGAAGAACTTCTTTGCTTTGGCGAGGTCTTCCTTCAAAGAATCTGAGCAAAGAAATGAAGCTCCTCGAACTTCGTTGGTACTCCAACACGGACAAAGTTCCTTGAGTCGAATCATAAACCCAGCTTCCTTTGCATCCTTCACCGCCTCGGAAAGTAGTTCATACAAAAAGCCTCTTTGAATAACTCCCAAGTTACAACTCCCGCATGCAAACCTTCCAAAACAGGAGCGAGTGGAGATCCACCATGCATCAGCTTCTTGTTGCAACTTCGCCAAAGAAACAAAATCTTCCGAGCTTCCGAGCATTGCAGATGCCGGAAAGCCTTCTCCAACTCACGAAGCCACTTGTTAGGAAACAAGGGGTCCTTGGTAACACCAAAGAAAGTGGGTACTTGCATCTTCGTAAAACTCTCCATCAAAGTAGTATGAGGAGTTCCAGCTAAACCTCCCGCATTCAGGGATCGCGGCATGAGGATTCACATTAGCACCAGCCCGGGTCTCATTATGCAGAGTCATGAAACCCACCAACATCTGGTTGAACCGAGCCGCTTGTCGTGCGCATCATATTGCCCATGATATTGGCAATATCTCCGAAACTTCCAACATTCGGGCACCAGGGATCTCATGAGTACCCCGATCAGCATTTGGTATCTCACCACCTCCATGAGGTACTTCACCACCTCCCCGAGGTATTTCACCACCTCCATGACCACTGGATTCACCACGCCCACTTCTCGGAGTAACCATTCTGCAAAACCGAGAACATCAAAATACCGAATTTCGAAGATTCAACATAAACCACAAGTCCAAATGATTTGAAAACTTAAATCATGCTCAAATATATCCATATAGTCATCAAACAATATTCCATAAGGCAAAAATCACATTTTCCAAAAATTCAACAGCAAATGAGGTCACTGTGACCATTGGTCGAGTGGTTGGTCGAGTGACCCAATCGACCAATCAGCCGACCAATGAAGACAGAATACGTAAAATTCGCATTATAAGCCTCATTTCCACATTCCAACCTCATTCTAACTTCTTCCAAAGGTGAGAGAGCTCTAGGGAAAATATCCAAGAGTTCCCACAAGTGTTCTTGAGGTGATTTAGTGCTTCAACAACAACAACACAACACACCATCTTCACAAACAAGGTAAATCTCTCATTCTTCCTTCCATTATCATCTTCTCATGCTTGCATTTCAATAAAACCATGCTTTACTTGTATCCAATGCTAGAAATCATGCTTAGGAATGCTTAGAAACATATTCCCTAGGTTTTAAACACAATGACATGCATAGACAACAAGGTTTAACACATTTGGTGCTCATCTCGCAAAGTTTTATATCGAAATCGATATCTTTAGAAAAATTTCGTTTTCTCTCAAACCGCTTGCAATTTTCGCACGAGATCAAATGCTACATGCTCAAGATGACATTGTAGATAGGTCCATACAATTTGATTTAACCAATTTCAACTTTTCAAAAATCCAATTTTGACCTAAATTGCAAAATCCCCAAATTTCTTCTTGCTGAATTTTTCGCTTTAATCCATGTTTTCGATCGATTTTCATCAAAACAACTTCATAGACATGAAATTCCAAGTATTGTGCACATGCTAGTATGTTCAAATCAAATTTCCCCCAAATTTGAAATTTTCCGAAAAATTACGAAAATACCCTTTTGGCTCAAATCTTGAAATAGCACTAATTGGAATTGTCTCTTGTCTCTTCCACGTATACATCATGCAGAGGGAGAGGACGAGGAGGAGGTAGAGGTAGAGGTCGCATCGTAGGTGCTCTCTGGGGGCGGAGGTCGGTTCCCTTTCGAGCCCAGAGAGGAGGTTAGGAGACCGGACCTATTTGACACACCTCAGGCCGAGTTTCGGACGAGGCCTACTTCAGCTATTGTAACATCGAGATGGGGCGTCTACTTCACTTACGCCAGCTCGTAGCCTTCAGGATCCGGCAGAGGTTCGACACTTTACAATGGACTCACCTCTTCACCGAGGATTTGCCGGTATACCCCGGAGCTAGTGAGGTTGTTCTTCAGCAACCTTACTTACACAGAGGAGGCTCGGGGCCGTGGACATCCACTCGCACTTGTCCTCGTGGAGCAGGGTCCACCAGACTCAGATTCGCTTCTCCACCCGGACACCGGCCGAGATCTTGCAGTCCCTTACTACCCACAAAGAAGGTGTGGATACCCGCAGGAGCAGACACCGGACAGCCATCCGATGCCGTACGAGCTTCGCGAGATATGCTCTACGCTATGGGATAGCCGCCGATGCTTCACACCGTGGACTAGCGGACGGATGACGGGTTCTCGCACGTATTATCGGTCGTATAGTCGGCCGAAACATCATGCCGAAAGCCGGACATCACCATCGGGTCACGTGATGGAGGCCTTGGTCATTTACCGCATCTACATGGGCTTCGAGATCGATCTCTCCTACATCATTCAAGCAGGTCATGCCGGACTTAGTTCTCGCGGCCTAGCATGCGGAACCTTTGCTATGGGAGGCTTCGAACTTTGATCTTCGTGCATTTCGGGGTGAGTTTCGAGGATACTCCGATGGACACTAGATCACGGGATACCCCATTGGGACTCGGACCATTCGACGATGAGACTACATCGCTTAGAGAGATCTCCCGGTCCGGAGGGTGAGGATGATGATGAATCGAGGATGAGGATGAGGGATCGGAGGATGGAGGAGAGGATATCGGTCCCGATAGTGATGATCAGGCCGGAGATGATACAGATATGCGCGAGGCCGAGCCCGTGCATCACGAGTTTCCTTCATCACACTTCGAGGCAGGTGGCCCTTCACATGCGGTTCCGGAGACTTCGGATCTTGGTGCACAGATGAGATCGATGACTTCCATGCTAGAGAGGATGGAGGTCGGACAGAGCAGATGTACGAGAGGATGGAGTCTCGACAGACAGATAGAGCATCGGTGACTCAGCTAGCAGAGGAGTTCGAGCATATAGAGATCGAGTAGATCACCTAGATAGACCGTACTTTAGGATTTCCCATTTATGCATTTCAGATGTAATCATTGTAAAAACTTTTGAAATTAATGAAGTTCATTTTGTTTCTCTTTAATTATTGTATGTTATGCACTTTTCTTTTCCTTGCATTAGTGTCATTTGTTCAAGTATAATTATGGTATGTTATTCAAAATGTTCTGTTATGCCTCAAAGTTCAAGTTTCTAATTCAAGTGTTCTATTATTCACTTCTAAGAGTAGAAGAGTCACTTCAGATCAATGACTCAGAATGTTCAGTTGTTGCCTTTTGTGGTTAGGATCTCCTCGAACCTTGGGCTCGATACCAATCATCACGCCCTCCCAGCCGGTACCCTATCCGGCATACCCGAGAGTGTGATCCACAGCCCGAAGATCGGGTATCGAGTGATCAACCTCCCACATAAACAATAACATAATCATGAACAACCATAACAAGAGTGCGGAAGATAAATCATAGATCCAATAAAGAAAGAATGAATCATAAACGAAACGGAATAATAGATATAATCGTAGTGTCAAATGATAAGTAAAGTGAAGCAAAAATCCCACTTTACATCCAAATGGAAAAGTAGCTCGAAAGAATAAACTAGATAAAAGCTAATCCCAGTAGCAAGTACATTGGGTAACTAAATTATTCTCCACTTTGTAGACGACATCCTTGTAGGTGTAGATCTCATAGATAGCACAAGGACGCTTCCACTCAATGGTCGGACTAAGCATCGTACGGAGCATAACCACCCGTGGGATCTTCGAGAGTAATTGTGGTAACCGCAATCACCTTCCCGGAGATATGTCTCTTCGCCTTGCGCTTCCTCATAGGGACCGTCATAGTATTCCGTACTGCAGGATAGTCTAACAACATTGTACAATAAAGGAATGAGTTTCAAAGAAACTCAAGAAGGCGCTTAAAATCCATAATAACATAAATGGCAGGATTCCGTAACAATCATAAATGCAATATGATATGAGACAAACAATGAATGAATGAATCTAACTCTATGTATGCTGGTCTCTATTGGCAGACATGCTTTAAGTCATAGCACCGTACTTCTTTAGGAAAGTCCACTCACATCCTCAACCATTTAAGATATCTTGGATTCTCTCACGGATCATTTCACCGGTCTTGAGCAGCCGATTGGTAATGGGTCCTTCATCCCTCAGACAAACCTTGGCAGGGGGTTAAGTCAACACACTCTCTCACAACCATTTGGTATAAGTACGGCGCATGTCGTGGTAATACCTAGCCAAATGCAAGTCTTCTACTTGGTTACATCAAGTCGATCCAGATACTTCCATTCCTCGTCCCCGACGATCCTTTCCGGTATCCTTCACACTAGAGTCAGCCGGATCCTATGGCACCGACCAACTCGGACTACGGACTCATCAACCCTATTGGTTATCCACATATGGTAAACGGGAAGCTCTCACGTCCTTTCACGGGTTGGTTACCGGTCTTAAGCGCCCGTGAGCCCAAGTCTAACCATATGCAACCCTACCAATAAATGGCCCCCACAATGTGATTCCTGTCCTCTCACGGGTTGGCTACCGGTCTTGAGCGCCCATGAATCCCCATTGCTACCACGGGTCGTTCGGTCTCAATACCCCTCCGATTAGGGTCCCACATAACAGACATCCTAGCCAAACACTACTAGACAATCCTATATATGTCATCCAACAGTTTAGGAAGGTGTCCAGAGGGCATCTCCGGAAACATCCCATAATATTCCCGTAGTAGTCCAAGGACAGAAGTGTCAAAAGGACACCTCTCCTTTCCAAACCATACGTAAGCATACACATGCATCAATTCATATCATCACATATATGGTAACTCCATATATGGAAAGAAATCAATATTTACAATCACTTGTATAACATTGGTAAGTAAATCATACATGAATCAATTCAATATGAATAAGTAATGCTACTGTAATCAAAGTTATGCAACAGTAGTATATCATTGTAAGAATCTAATTTAAGAAACATATTAATGATATTCAAATATAGAAACTAGATTCATGCTATCTATGTAATTAAGGAAATAACCATCCTTACCTTTTATAACTCGCAAAGAATCCTAAGAAATCAAGTAAGATCTTGGCAAACTTGAGAAGAAGGTCCTAGACAAGTATATACAACATATTAGGAAAGATCCCTAACAGAAAATATAGCAAAACATCCGAAACAGACCAATTCTGGAGTTGCTGTACTCATTGGTCGAGTGGATTGGTCGAGTGGTCCAGCGACCAATCACCGACCAATGCAGACAGTAGCTTAGAAAATCAGAGTTTTGAGATATGAAATCCGAATTTGGTGGTTCAAAAGGGTACTAGTCAAGGGGTAGACTACATCAGTAGTATTCTAGCATGTAGGGGACCTCAAAACACTAATCAAATCAAGGTATCAAGATCCAAATTAGGAAACAAAAAGTTACCATAAATAAATCAAACATGGATCTTGATGAATTTTGAAATAGAAAACAAGGACAAGAACAATAGGAGGATGGATCATTGCTTTTGGTAATGAAAACATGAAAACATGCATAGGTCTTCATGGAATAAGGCTTAGAAGCATAAATCTAAATAAGGAAATAAAACCTACCATATATGTACTATCATGCATCATGAAGAACACATAGTAAGGTAGAAGAGAACAACTAGAATTCTATAGATTATGGATCATAGAAAGAAAACACAACCATTAACCACTAACATGATCAATGAAAGAAGATCCAAAGAGATCAGAATTCAGATTAGGAAATTAACAGAGATTAAATCATGGTTTGATCATGAATCCTTCAAAAGCTTGCAATGATCATGGTTAAGATCATTGTTCTAGCCTTAAATCCTTAGGATGATCATGAGAACATGTTCAGAGATGTTTGCAACAGAGGATGCAGCATCTCTTCCACTGTCTCAACTCAAAAAGGAAAGAAAAACAAAGATGGAGGAGAAGAAGAGAGAGTAGACATACCTTTTGATGCAAAAAGAAGAGTTCCGACGAAGATCCGCCAAGAAAACTCCAAGGATGCAAGAGAGATGACTTGCAGAGGTCTTTGGTTCATTCCGGAGGGTTTGGAGGCAGCAAATACGAAGTGGACTCGAGGTTAGACTTAAATAGAGCAAGAATCAACCTAATTGCCAAAGACAAGGCACCCATTGGTCGAGTGGATTGGTCGATCGGCCCAGACGACCAATCAGTCGACCAATGCATGACAAAGAAGGCCAAAACAGGGAATTGAAGGCCCAGATCAAATCCAAACCTAAAGGGGTTTTGTACACAAGTCAAGTGACTTACCTAGTAGGTAGAAATGCCTTCAAACCAAGATAGAGATCACTCCAAGTCCATCAACTAATTAGATCTTCATCAGGATTCTGTTTCCATAAATAGAACCTCATCATCAACCTTCATGGATTCAAAGCCAGACACCAAGTCCTCTACTGGGATGGCCCAAAGCTGACTTCTTACTTTACTTCGGGTCATCGGACCTACAAATAACAAGGTTTCCGGGTCAAGGTTAGGGCTGGGTTTCACAGGTTACTCTGAGAAGTGGGCGTGTTGAATCCAGTGGTCAAGGAGGTGGTGAAATACCTCATGGTGGTGGTGAAAAACCTCATGGAGGTGGTGAGATACCTAATGTTGATCAGGGTACCCATGAGATACCTGGTGCCCCGAATGTTGGAAGTTTTCGAGATATTGCCAATATTATGGGCAATATGATGCAGCAGCAAGCAACTCAGTTCAACCAGATGTTGGTGGGTTTCATGACTCTGCATAATGAGACTCGAGCTGGTGCTAATGTGAATCCTCATGCCGCAGTCCTGAATGCGGGAGGTTTAGCTGGAACTCCTCATACTTGCCTGATGGAGAGTTTTCTGAAGATGCAAGTACCCACTTTCACTGGAGTTACCAAGGACCCCTTGTTTCCTAACAAGTGGCTTCGTGAGTTGGAGAAGGCTTTCCGACATCCGCAATGCTCGGAAGCTCGAGAAGATTCCCGCTTCTTTGAACGGAAGTTGCAACAAGAAGCCGATGCATGGTGGATCTCCACTCGGCCTGTTTTGGAAGGTTTGCATGCAGGAGTTGTAACTTGGGAGTTGTTCAAAGAGGCTTTTTGTATGAATTATTTCCCGAGGCGGTGAAAGATGCGAAGGAAGCTGAGTTCATGGTTCTTACACAAGGATCTCTGTCTCGTGTTGGAGTACCAACGAAGTTCGAGGAGCTTCATTTCTTTGCTCCGCATTCTCCGAAGGATGACCTCGCCAAAGCAAAGAAGTTCTTCAAGGGACTGCGCCCTGCCATTAAAGCTTACCTCACAGTTCAGCCTATAGTGAGCTATGCTCAAGTGGTGCAGAACTCGAAGAAATTGGAAGAAACAGAGAAGGAAAGTGCACGTGTGCAAAAGCCTTGGCAGCCAAGGAACTCTGGGTTGGTGGATCGTAATGATCGGCGTTTTGTGAGACCTACACCCTATCCCACTCCTACCTTTCAGCCTAAGAGTGTAGGTCGAACTCGGGTTTTCAGCAGCCCGGCCGGTTTAGACAAAGATGGCGGAAACCGACCACCAGCAAGTGCAAGTGCAAGTGCAAGTGCAAGTGTTAGGCCTTTTGTTCAGAAGCCCTCTGTTGTAGCTACCCTTGTTGGACCCAGCAATCCTGTTTGTTTCTACTGCAAGCAAGCTGGTCATTTCGCTCGTGCTGTCCGAGCGGCGCGCCCAGCAGCTTGCTCCAGTGGGGAAGAGTGCTCCTGCTCCTCCCTCTGGTAGAGTTTTCAGTATTTCCAGTGCTGAGCAGGATCCAAGCCATGAAGTGATTATAGGTACATTGTTAGTTGCTTCTATTTCTGCATTTGTCTTATTTGATACGGGTGCATCTCATTCGTTCATGTCATCTGCATTCATCAAGAAGACTAACCTAATCCCTGTGAAGTTGTCTAGTTGTTTATTGATTAGTACACCTACTGGTCCTGTTGTGAAACTAGATAAGGGGTTATCTAAATGTCCTGTGTTGATTGGTGAGAAGAACTTGGAAGCCAATTTTGTAATTCTTGATATGAAGGACTTCGATATTATTTTGGGAATTGATTGGTTAACAGCCCACAAAGCTGTGTTCCTTTGTTCCTCAAGGAAGATTCAGTTCCATATTTGTGGAAGTCCGGTCTTAGAATTTCGGGGGGGAAAGAGAAGGGTTTGTAAGAAGGTGCTTGTCCGCACCGATGCAAGTCTATGCCCTAGTGGATGATGCTTC
Organism: Hakea prostrata; assembly: GCF_041222555.1. NCBI lineage: Eukaryota > Viridiplantae > Streptophyta > Magnoliopsida > Proteales > Proteaceae > Hakea > Hakea prostrata. The sequence continues at coordinate 678,706 of NC_142600.1, forward strand.
ATCTGAAGGCAAGGGTAAAGTGGAGAAAAGAGTCAATGAAGTCAGGGTTGTCTGCGACTTTGTTGATGTCTTCCCTAATGATCTATCGGGAGTGCCTCCAGACAGGGATGTCGAGTTTTCTATTGATCTCGTCCCTGGTGCCGCTCCGGTATCTAAAGCTCCGTATAGGATGGCTCCTACCGAGTTGAAAGAGTTGCAAAATCAGTTGAATGAGCTCATTGATAGAGGTTTCGTACAGCCTAGTGTGTCACCTTGGGGAGCTCCGGTCTTGTTTGTCAAGAAGAAAGACGGTAGTATGCGCTTGTGCATCGACTACCGTGAGTTGAATAAGTCGACTATCAAGAATAGATACCCGCTGCCCAGAATTGATGATCTCTTCGATCAGTTGAAGGGTGCTGTTGTGTTCTCAAAGATTGACTTAAGGTCCGGATATCACCAATTGAAAGTGAAGTCTAGTGATATCTTCAAGATAGCTTTCCGAACGCGGTATGGTCACTACAAGTTTAGAGTCATGCCTTTCGGATTGACCAATGCTCCTGCAGTGTTCATGGACCTCATGAACCGAGTATTTCACGATGTGCTTGATAAGTTTGTGATTGTTTTCATTGATGACATCTTGATCTATTCGAAGAGCGAAGAAGAGCATGCGAGTCATCTAAGTTTCACCTTGCAAAGGTTGCGAGAAAAGAAGTTGTTCGCTAAGTTTAGCAAGTGTGATTTCTGGCTTAAGAGAGTAGTATTCCTTGGTCATGTGGTTTCAGCCGAAGGTATTCGTGTCGATCCTGAAAAGGTTCAAGCTGTGGCTGATTGGGAAAGACCGAAGTCGGTAACGGAAATAAGAAGTTTTCTTGGATTGGCGGGTTACTATAGAAGGTTTATAGAGAACTTTTCTCGGTTGGCTGCTCCTATGACTAAGTTGACCAGGAAAGAAGAAAAGTTTGTTTGGTCTGACGCCTGTGAGAAGAATTTCCAAGAGTTGAAAGATAGATTGACAAGTGCCCCGGTTTTGACTATACCTGATAGTTCCGGTGGTATGACAGTTTATACCGATGCGTCAAAGATTGGATTGGGTTGCGTACTGATGCCACATGGCAAGGTCGTAGCCTATGCTTCTCGGCAATTGAAAGATTATGAGCGGAATTACCCCACTCACGATCTAGAACTTGCCGCTGTTGTCTTTGCTTTGAAGATTTGGAGACATTACCTCTACGGTGAGAAGATTGCCATTTTCACGGATCATAAGAGTTTGAAATACTTCTTTACCCAAAAGGAGTTGAACATGAGACAAAGGAGATGGTTGGAACTAGTCTCCGATTATGATTGTGATATTCAAGATCACCACTGGGAAAGCAAACGTTGTTGCTGATGCTCTTAGTAGGAAGAACCAGAAGAAGACTTTGGATTTGAATGCTTTGAGTTTACCATTGTGGTCTTCTATTGAGAGTTTTGATTTGGAAATTGTCCCTGAGAATTCTGATTTTATTCTTTCTGCCATGACGGCAAGATCTGGTCTTAGAGATAAGATTGTTGCTTGCAGAGTTCCGATCAAGAACTTTTGATCAAAGTTGAGAAGATTTCTTCGAATCCTGAGTCGGACCCCGACTTTGGTATATCCATGGATGGTGCTTTATTGTTTAGAGGAAGACTGTGCGTGCCTGCAAATGAAGAAGTTAAGAAAGAAATATTAAAGGAAGCACACCAGTCAGTCTTTACTATACACCCGGGAAGCACCAAGATGTACAAGGACTTGAAGGAACATTTTTGGTGGATTGGTCTGAAGGCTGATGTTGATGATTTTGTTGCCAAGTGTGAGACTTGCCAACGTGTGAAAGCCGTTCGACAACCCCCATTTGGATTACTTCAACCTCTTCCTATTCCTAGTTGGAAGTGGGAGGATATCTCTATGGACTTTGTGACTAGCTTGCCTCGGACAAGTAAAGGCAATGACACCGTGTGGGTGATTGTTGATAGGTTGACCAAATCAGCGCACTTCATTCCTATGAAGATCACTCATACTTTGGATAAGCTAGCAAGGCTTTACGTGGATAATGTGGTTCGCCTGCATGGTGTGCCATTGAGTATTGTTTCTGATCGTGATCCTAGGTTCACCTCAAGGTTTTGGAATAGTTTGCAGAAGGCCTTGGGAACCCAATTGAACTTGAGTACAGCTCATCATCCACAATCTGATGGACAATCTGAGCGGACAATTCAGACATTGGAAGACATGCTCAGATCTTGTGTGGTGGATATAGGTGGTAATTGGAATGAACACCTAGCTTTGGTTGAGTTTGCCTATAACAACAGTTATCAAGCAACAATAGGCATGGCTCCATTCAAGGCTTTGTATGGAAGTACTTGTAGGACACCTTTGTACTGGACTGAGACAGGTGAAAGAAAAGTCTTAGGTCTTGAGATGGTTGAAGCTACGAGTGCTATGGTTGTTGTGATAAGAGAAAGGATTAAGTCTGCCCAGTCAAGACAGAAATCTTATGCTGATAGGAGGAGGACCGATTTGGAATTTCAAGTTGGAGAGAAAGTCTTTCTGAAGGTTTCACCAATGAAGGGTGTGATGAGATTCAATGTTAAGGGAAAGCTTAGCCCTCGTTTCATTGGACCTTTCGAGATTTTGGAAAAGGTTGGACCTGTTGCGTATCGATTAGCATTACCTCCGCCTCTTGCTGGTGTTCACAATGTGTTTCATATTTCGATGCTCCGAAAATACATAGAGAATCCAGAACACATTTTGCAGCAAGCACCTGAAGGACTTAGTGCTGATTTGACCTACGATGAAGAACCAGCGGAAATCTTGGATAGGAAGGACAAGCAGCTGCGGAATCACACCATCCCTTTGGTGAAGATTCAGTGGAAGAACCATACCCCTGAAGAAGCTTCTTGGGAGAAGGAAGAAGACATGAAGGAGAAGTTTCCTTACCTCTTTGGAAGCACAGGTACGCTTTCAATTTCGAGGACGAAATTTCTTTAAGGGGGGGAGAATGTAAAACCCAGCCCTAACCTTGACCCGGAAACCTTGTTATTTGTAGGTCCAATGACCCGAAGTAAAGTAAGAAGTCAGCTTTGGGCCATCCCAGTGGAGGACTTGGTGTCTGGCTTTGAATCCATGAGAGTTGATGATGAAGTTCTATTTATGGAAACTGAATCTTGATGAAGATCGGATTAGTTGATGGACTTGGAGTGCTCTCTATCATGGTTTGAAGGCATTTCTACCTATTAGGTAAGTCATTTGTTATGTGTGCAAAACCCCTTTAGGATTGGATTTGATCTGGGTCTTCAATTCCCTGTTTTGGATTTGCTGTCAGCATTGGTCGACTGATTGGTCCACTGGATCAGTCGACCAATCCACTCGACCAATGAGTGCTGTCTTTGGCAATTAGGTCTTGCTTGCTCTATTTAAGTCCAATCTCGAGTCTACTTCGTATTTGCTGCCTCCAAACTCTTTGGAACGAACCAAAGACCTCTGCAAGTCATCTCCCTTGCATCCTTGGTGATTTTCTTGACGGATCTTCGTCGAAACTCTTCCTTTTGCATCAAAGGTATGTCTACACTCTCTTCTTCTCCTCCATCTCTGTTTTTCTTTCCTTTTTGAGTTGAGACAGTAGGGGAGATGCTGCATTCTCTGTTGCAAACATCTCTGGACTTGTCTCTCATGATCATCCTAAGGATTAATGGCTAGAACAATGATCTTAACCATGATCATTGCAAGCTTTTGAAGGAATCATGATCAAACCATGATCTAGTCTCTGTTTAACTTCTGATTTGAATTCTGATCTCCTTGGATCTTCTATATTGATCATGTTAGTAGTCAATTGCTGTGTTTTCTTTTCATGATCCATGATCTATCAATCTCTAGTTGTTTCTCTTCTACCATACCATGTTTTCTTCATGAATCATGATAGTTACATATATGGTAGGTTTTGTTTCCTTATTTAGATTTATGCTTTTAAGCCTAATTCCTTGAAGATCTAAGTATTCTTTTCATGATACCTTTACCTGAAGCAATGATCCATTCTTCCTTTGTTCTTGTCTTTGATTTCTATCTTGAATTCTTCAAGATCCATGGTTGATCTAATTATGGTAACTTTTTGTTTCCTAATTTGGATCTTGATGGCTTGAATGGATTAGTGTTTTGAGGTTCCCTTTATGTTAGGATACTACTGATGTAGTTTACCCCTTGATTAGTACCCTTTTGAACCACCAAATTCGGATTTTTATCTTAAAACTCTGTTTTTAGGCTACTGTCTGCATTGGTCGACTGATTGGTCGACTGGACCAGTCGACCAATCCACTCGACCAATGAGTACAGCAACTCCAGAATTGGTCTGTGTTGGATGTTTTAGTATATTTTCTGTTAGGGATCTTTCCTAATATGTTGTATACACTTGTTTAGGACCTTCTTCTCAAGTTTGCCAAGATCTTACTTGATTTCTTAGGATTCCTTTGCGAGTTATAAAAGGTAAGGATGGTTACTTCTTTAACAACATAAATTGCATATCTTAGTTTCTATATTAGAACCTTGTTAAGTTATTTCTTTAATTAGATTCTGATGATGTTATACTACTGTGGTACTATCTTGATATCAGTAGCATTACTTATTCATATTGAATTGACTCATGTATGATTTACTTACCAATTATATACAAAGTGATTGTAATTATTGATTTCTTTCCATATATGAAGTTACCATATATGTGATGATATGATTTGATGCATGTGTATGCTTAAGTATGGTTTGGAAAGGAGAGGTGTCCTTTTGACACTTCGTCCTTGGACTACTACGGGAATATTATGGGATGTTTCCGGAGATGCCCTATGGACACCTTCCTAAACTGTTGGATGACATATCTAGGATTGTCTAGTAGTGTTTGGCTAGGATGTCCTGTTATGTCAGACCCTAATCGGAGGGGTATTGAGACCGAACGACCCGTGGTAGCAATGGGGATTCATGGGCGCTCAAGACCGGTAACCAACCCGTGAGAGGACAGGAATCACATTGTGGGGGCCATTTATTGGTAGGGTTGCATATGGTTAGACTTGGGCTCACGGGCGCTCAAGACCGGTAACCAACCCGTGAGAGGACGTGAGAGCTTCCCGTTTACCATATGTGGATGATCAATAGGGTTGATGAGTCCGTAGTCAGGGACTATGAGGACTCTAGTGTGAAGGATACCGGAAAGGATCGTCAGGGACGAGGAATGGACGTATCTGGATCTGACTTGATGTAACTAAGTAGAAGACTTGCATTTGGCTAGGCTTAACCCTGACATGCGCCGGTACTTAGACCAATGGTGATGTGAGAGAGTGGTGACTTAACCCCCAGCCATGGAATGTCCCGAGGGATGCCGGACCCATTACCAACTGATGATGAGTGATTGAGACCTTCCTAAAGAAGTACGGTGTTATGACTTAAAGCATGTCTGCCAATAGAGACCAGCATATATAGAGTTAGATTCATTCATTCATTGCTTGTCTCATATCATATTGCATTTATGTCTGTTCTGAAATCCTGCCATTTATGTTATTATGGATTTAACTGCCTTACTGAGTTTCTTTGAAACTCATTCCTTTATTGTACAATGTTTGTTAGACTATTCTGCAGGTACTGAATATTATGACGGTCCCTATGAAGAAGCGCAACGCGAAGAGGCATATCTCCAGGAAGGTGATTGCGGTTACAACAATTACACTAAAGATCCCGCGAGTGGTTATGCTCCGTACGATGCTTAGTCCGACCATTGAGTGGAAGCGCCCTTGTGCCATTTATGAGATTTATACTTATAGGGATGTTGTCTATAAAGTGGAGAACAATTTAGTTACCCATTGTACTTGCTACTGGGATTAGATTTTGTCTAGCTTATTCTCTTTTAGAACTACTTTTCCGCTGGTTGTAGAGTGGGATTTTGCCTCACTTTACTTATCTTGTTTTGGACACTCTGATTATATCTAGTACTCTGATTTATATATGATTCATTCCTTCCTTATTGAATCTATGGTTTATCTTCCGCACTTTTATTGTTATTGTTCATGATTATGTTATTGTTTATCTGGGAGGTTGATTACTCGATACCTGATCTTCGGGCTGTGGATCACACTCTCGGGTATGCCAGATAGGGTACCGGCTGGGAGGATGTGACAACTTTAGATCACTGGAGGCATAGGAGCTGTACTTTGGCCACTTCAGTCAGCGTCCGATCGAGCATGGTCGACCAATAGTGACTTCAGAGGTAGCACAATTCCAGATCGAGAGTAGATTTGTGGCTGTGGGCTGGAGAGGTGCCTTGTTTTTGAACGAGGATGCCTATCCAAAGCTAGTCAGGTTATTCTACAGCAACCTGACCTTCCACAGAGAGATGGATGGGGAGCACGACACTAGGCTAGTGATAGAGAGCCAGGTGAAGACTACAGACATACGCTTCACCACAGAGGAGCTGGCTCACATCCTAGACATGCCATACATCCACAGCGGCAGGAGATGGTTCGAGCCGGGGGCTGAGTCAGACGATGTCATTCACTGGGAGGAGAGAGCTCTCGTCTTCTCGAGCATTTGCCCACAGGAGTGCAGCGGGGTAGAGTCAGTGACTGAGTTGCATCCCTCATGCAGGATCATCTCCCGGATCATAGCACGGAACTTGCTGCCTAAGGCAGGTCATAAGAGTGAGATTTCACTCATGCAGGCTATGATGACCTTCTCAGTCTACACCCGCTACCAGATAGACTAGGCTTACATAATCCAAAATGCCATGATCTATCGAGTGACTCATTCGAGGGGAGCAAACCTTGGATACGGGCGACTTCTGACGCTGATCTTCGAGCACTTCGGGGTCGACTTCGAGGGAGAGGAGGCTGTCCCGGTTGGGCATGGCTGTACGATAGGTCACAGATTGGTCGCTCAGATGCACTTACTAGGCGGACCAAACTCACCAGAGATGCCAGCCGAGCCGGAGGACATGGATGTAGAGGCTGATGATGAGGATCATGCAGGCTCGCCACCACCTTCTTAGTTCGAGACAGGAGGCACATCTGGGACTCAAGATACTTCGGAGATCGCACCACCTTGGGCTAGAGGTCTGTTCACTCGGATGGACCAGTTCGAGCAGGGGCAGGTAGAGATGAGGGGCCAGATAGCAGAGTGCCTTCAGCAGTAGATAGACTTAGGTTTTGATTCATTTTGATTCAGTACTGAATTTAGGGTTTAGATATGTTTATTGTAGTTTTTATTCAGCACATGTTCATTTCCTACCATTTTGTAAAGCGTAGAGTACGCTCCAAATTATGTAAAGCTTTATCTTATTAATGAAATACAGTTATGTTTGTTGCACTTGTATTATTGTCTCTTATGCACTTTCTTGATAATTATAATGTGAGAATGTATTTCACTTGACTTATAGTACGTTATGCAAAAGATAATTCATTTACTTTCTCAGTTTGTTTCTAAAGAAAGATGTTCTATTATTCACTCTAATTCTTTTGAGTCACTTCTGGATCTATGACTCAGATTGCTCACCTAACACTTGTATTAAATATTATTGACTTCGTAAAACCAAGGCTCTGATACCACTCTGTCACACCCCACCCGCCTGTCTCGGTTACCCGCTCGACAACCCGTGGTTACGATCCGTCACAAGATCCAAGGTTTTAGTCTATCAACAATATTTAAGACAAATAAAGATAATTAAGAGCAAAGACTATTCAATAACTGAATTAAATGAATTACAGGAGTCCAAGTACTCCAATAATAATAATAAAGGAAAGAAATAATGAATAAAATGAATAACGGTTTCAGCAGAAGTAAACAAAAAGTTATATCAATTTCTTCCCAGTTTCCTTTTCTAAATATAAAAAGTGTTTTTCATGGATCTCTAGGTAAGGTGTTCTCCAATTCAACTCTATTCGCCGAGCGAACTTCCTGACCACCTTCCGTCTCTGATCATCAATAGGTGCGATAAGCGCACTCCATGCAGCTGCAGGAGCTCCCGCACATGCTATTTCAATCTCCCACTGACGGTGCCACATCTTCTTCATATGGAATGGTTCCTTCATAGGAAACCAGTCCATCCTCCTGCATAGTTCCTTCTTCTGTGCAGGCTAATAAACAATACAAAATAAAGACGTGAGTTCTAGAGAACTCAGTAAGAAACAATCACAAATCCCATCAATTATCCAACAAATGTCAAGATACATAAATAATATGAATGAATGCAACATATGAATGATACTATGATTTCTAACTATGCAGGTCTCTAATAGTTGACATGCTTTAAGTTATACACCAGCCCTCCTTTGGGTAAGTCTCATCACTCTGATCCGGCAAGGACTGGCTACCTCTGTAGCGATCCTGGGAAAAAGGGGAAAGTCCACACCTGGCTCTCAATTCCATGGCTGGGGGTTAAGTCAACACTCTCTTACCACGACCATTGGTAATGAGTACTGGCGCATGTCGGGGTTTCTAATCCAATGCAAGGTCATACTGGTTACATGTCTACATGAAGTCCAGATACATCCCCTATGGCACCAACCAACTCAGTTCAGTATCCTTCGCAACCTAGGAGAGAGAATCCTCACGGACTGGCTACCGCTGTTGGACTCCACTCCTTAACCCTATGGTCATCCACATATTATTGGGGCGGATGCTTTCATGATTCCTCACGACACCCGGTCCGATCCTTGGACATCCATGAGCCCAACCCTAACATATGCAACTCTACCATTTATATGACTAACAGTGGACCACAATGTCACATTACTATCATCACGGGTCACTCGGTTTCAATCCCCCTACCGAAAGGGTAGTAGCATGTGGGGTACCTAACCATGCAAATCTAGACTCTACCTAATTAATGCCATCAAATAGTAAAGACAATGCTGGAGACATCAGCAGGCATGTGTCCCATTCCACAGCCTTTTGATATCCCTAGCTAAGATATCCCAAAATAGATACCTCATCCATCAGAACCATATACTAACTACCATCAATACATAACATTCATAATCAACACAATATGTATATAAGTAAGACAAACAGCAGTAATGTAATATTATTTCTATATAAGACATAAAAACAGCAGCATATATAAAGAAATATGATTCCCAATATACACTAGATTAACATATTACAAGTCTATTCAAGAGATAGGATGGATTGTCCTTACCTGCATATAAGTAAGATTGTCCGTAAAATGAAATCCGATAACTATTATATGACTTTTTTTTTCAAACAGTGATTACCTATACACAAGGTTACAGTAACATATAAGTTAAATGAATCAATTTGAATCAGAACCAAAAACCATTTGGTCTCTGTTTACCAGCCGGTCGCTTAGGTTGAGCGATCGCCACTAGTGACCGCCCCAAAAACAGTGAGTTTCAATCCGGAACTCAGGCCTCTGATTACTCGTTTTCAATTCGGATTTCGAGTAATCTTGTTCTAAGTCTTGAATCTAATACTCCCTAAGCCAAAAGGGTAAGGGAAAACTAACCATTACCATCAATAGATTACCCAGAACTCTCCCCTTGACTGGATTAACCTTCTCACGAAATCAGGGTTTCGTTTACGGTTAATTCATCTCAAGTAGATATAAGAGAGAGTCAAAATGATCCAAGGGGGTAACCACAAAGACGAGGGGGTGGGTTAACACTAATTTACCGGACAAAGAGAGTAAAGAACGAAGGATTAATTCAATACCTCACGCCAGAGAGTCAGAAAAGGAAAGGACTGATCTCCAAGTCATTGCCAGCACTCCAGAGTCTCTTTCGGAACTTCCCCGCAGCCGTCTAACCTCCAAATTTAGCAACCACGAATAAAATATTCGTTACTTAGACGAGGGTTGCCTTTTATAGAAGTCAGGGGGCAAAATAGGGTAAAATTCCCGAAAACAGACCGAGCGGTCGCTTGGTTTGATCGACCGCCACTAGCAACCGCCCCCATGTAATTTTCCATACAAGGGTGCTTTTGCTAGGGGGTTGATACCCAAGGCCAACCTAGTCCTAATGAAGAGATGGGGGAGATCTTACCTTCATTCCGGACGACTCTGAACAACACTTGACTTCTAGAATTCCAAAATTCAACCAAGGCAGGCTCTTCAGATAAAGGATCCAGATCCATGGGTTCAGGGTATGGATCATGGACTTCAATCTGGACACTCCACAAATTCATCCGACTAGACCTTCGGGTTCTCGGACCTGAAATACGGATCTCGGGTTAGAAATATGGGGGTTGTTACACTTGGTCTACTAACCCAGTCGACCAAGCAGTCGACCAACCGAGTCAGTACGGAATTGCAGAAACTAATTTGGTCATAACTTCTTCGTCTGAAGTCGGATTGATCCGAAATTTGAAGGGGAACTTCGTAGACTGTATTAGAGTCATATGGGAAGGTAAAATCATCAAGTCATGGTCAAAATATGGGTTCTTGATATGAACCAAGACACTAGGGTTTCAACCTTTATGGCTCTCATGAAAAGGTTGTGATCACAGAATGAAAGGTAATGATTGCTATCAAGAAAATAACAAGAAATCATAGAATAATAAAGTTTAGATTAACATAAATATTGCCCATGAGGTTTCCCTCGCATGGGAGGTTACCAAAGGTTTCTTGAAAGATCATATAAGGTCAGGGTTTCAAGAAATTAATCAGGCTAGGGTTAAGATCATGACGATGATCATAGATCTCAAAGAATAGAATGAGATCATGGAATAGATGGTTGCAAGAATGCAGCATCTTCTTCCTGATCTCAATCAAGAACAAGATCGAAGAAAAGAAATTCGAAATGTCGAAGTGATTACTAACCTTGAATTGGCTGATCAAAGATGAGAAGCTTCATATCTGTAGAGGAGTCTTTTGAATCACCAGAGAGAGTTTCGGAGAGGTCTTTTCACGTTCAAAAAGTGTTTAGGAGGCAACTGTAACAAAGAAACACGAAGTAGGGTTTAAATATAAGTGAAAAACCCTAAAATTACATTTTCTCGGATTTAGAAAACCTTTGGTCAAGTGCTTGGTTGACTGGCCCAATCGACCAGGGCAGACAACAAGGAATAATCAGGGAATTGAAGGATCAAATGGGCTCTAAACCTTATGGGCTTTTGCACACACATCAAGTGACATATCTAGTGTGTAGAAATACCTTCAAACCAAGTTAGATAATACTCCAAGTCCTTCAACTAATCTCATCTTCAGACAGGTGTAGCTTCCTTTCCAAATCTACACAGACTTCCAAGTATGGAACTCCATCATCAACATCCATGGGTTCAGAGTCAAACACCATGTCTTCTACTGAGATGGCCCATAGTTGGTCTCTTCCTTTACTCTGGGTCTCCGGATCTAAAAACATCCGGGTTACCGGGTCAAGGTTAGGGCTGTATTTCACAGTGGCGGCAGAGATCCCCCGGCAAAAGTGAGTATACTCCATTAAATACTCCTCGGGCTGATATTTTAAATATTATCAAGAAGCAGAATATCTTGAAGTGGCCTCAAAAGCTTCCCACCAAGCCTGGGGAGCAGGATCGAGAAAGGTATGGCCGTTTCCACAAGGATTACGGTCACTATACCAATGATTGCAAACATTTAAAAGCAGATATTGAAAGGTTGATATCTCAAGGGAACTTGTCCAATTTTGTCAGAGGAAGACGAGCAGAACAGCGAGACACAGGTAACAAAAGGGACCCCTCAGTTAGCCCAGAACTACCGACGGAGCCTCCTAAATCTAAGAAAGGTAAGGAGGTGATTGATGCCACTCGGTCACCCATTATTTAGAGGTCCCGAACCTGAGTCACTCCGGAAGTTGAAAGCCAAATCCAAGTTTGTTGGGACCGGAGAAACATAGAAGCGTAAAAGGCCGAATGGTGAGGGTTCGATCACCTTTGGCGAGGAAGATGAAAGAGGTGTCTATTTACCTCATGATGATGCCATAGTCATCAGGGTAGAAATCGCGCGCTGTGAAGTATATAGGGTGCTAGTTGACACCGGGTCTTCTGCAGACCTTTTATCTTATGTAGCTTATCAAAAGTTTAAAATGGATCAAGACTTGATGGAGCCATCATCCACTCATCTATATAGCTTTGCGGGATTGTCCGCAATAGCGGAAGGATCAGTACAGCTAGATCTGTCAGTTGGAAGCTTCCCCAAAGAGGTAACTGTTCGGGTAAACTTCCTGGTGGTTTGAGAGCTTTCGGCTTATAATGTCATCCTTGGAAGGCTATCCTTATCAAAGTTAGCTGCTATAGTTTCAACAAAGCACCTGAAAATAAAATTTCGGACAGAAATGGGGATCGATCTGGTCTCATCTGACCAGAGAATTTCTCGGCAATGTTATGTTGCATATTTGAAAGATAAGGAGGGCCCAAGAAAGGTAACGGCATTACCAATAGAAGTACCAGATGATCGGGACGAGGCAGAAATGCAAAGGCCCGAGCCGGTAGAAAAGTTTGAACAAGTCCAGTTGTATCTCGATGATGAAAAAAGAATAACTTATATCGGATCTAAGGAGCTGGAAGAATTCAAAAAAGAGTTGAAGTCTTTTCTTCAACAAAACAGCGATGTGTTCGCGTGGTTTGCGGACGACATGCCAAGAATTGATCGGCAAGTTGCAGAGCACAAACTTTGGATAGATCCAAAGGTGAAACCAGTAATTCAAAAGAGGAGAAATTTCTCCATAGAAAAGTACGAGGCCGTTCGGGGCGAGGTTGAAAAGTTGAAGAACTCTGGTTTCATTGAACCCATTGAATGCCCAATTTGGTTGGCCAACGTGGTAATGGTCAAAAAGACAAATGGAAAATGGAGGATGTGTACAAATTACACGGATCTCAACAAGGCTTGCCCTAAAGATTGTTACCCGTTGCCTAGGATTGATCTGTTGATAGATGCAACAACAGGATATGAAACATTAAGTTTCATGGATGCACACTCAGGATACAACCAGATCCTCATGAATAAGGAGGACGAAAAGTTTACGACTTTCATGACTGATCGTGAGAGTTTTTATTATAAAGTCATGCCATTTGGCCTAAAAAATGCAGGGGCTACTTATCAGAGGGCCGTCAACAAAATCTTTAAAGACTTGATCGGGAAGAACGTGGAAGCATATGTTGACGATATGCTGGTAAAAAGCACTGCGAGGACAAAGCATATTGAAGATTTAGCAGAGGTATTTTCAGTACTGCGAAAATACCAAATGAAGCTGAATCCTGAAAAGTTTGCCTTTGGGGTTTCGTCGGGCAAGTTTTTGGGCTTTATGGTATCACAAAGAGGTATTGAAGCTAACCCAACCAAAATACAAGCTTTGATTGATATGGAAGCCCCTAGGACTGTTCGGGATGTGCAATGCTTAACGGGGAGAGTAGCCGCATTGAATCGTTTCATCTCACAGTCGAGAGAAAAGTGCCTACCTTTTTTCAAAGCACTCAAAGATTTGAGGGGCAGTAAGGAAGAAAAATGGACTGAGGAGTGTCAAAAAGCTTTCGAAGACCTGAAGGAGACACTAGGAAGATCACCGCTATTGTCCCGACCCGAGAAGGGAGAAATTTTACAGCTATATTTAGCAACATCCCCTTCGGCGGTAAGCGCGATACTTGTTCGGGAAAAAGACAAAAAGCAGTGGCCAATCTATTATGTCAGCCATGTACTACTCGACGCGGAGACATGGTACTCTCAGATCGAAAAGCAGGCTCTGGCTCTTATGATAGCAGCTAGAAAACTACGGCCATACTTTCAGGCTCATCCGATCGAGGTATTTACTACTTTTCCCCTTTGTAAAGTTCTTCGTAAACTTGATTTGTCTTGAAGAATGGTAGCTTGGTTGGTCGAACTCAGCGAGTTCCAAGTAAGCTTTAAGCCTCGAACGACAATTAAAGCCCAAGCATTGGCCGATTTCGTAGTAGAGACTACTGCACCGGTGGAGGAAATTGCCGAACCCACTATTCCAACCATTTGGGAGGTATACGTGGATGGTTCGAGTAATAAGCAAGGAGCAGGAGCTGGAATTCTCTTGAAGAGTCCAGCAGGTTTTATTATTCGATATGCATTAAGATTTGCATTTGAAGCAAGTAACAATGAGGCAGAGTACGAGGCCCTAATAGCTGGACTTCAATTGTCAAAAGCGTTGGCGATAGCAGACGTAACTATTTTTAGTGATTCACAGCTTATTGTTAATCAAGTACAAAGTGAGTATGGCATTAAAGAACCCCGATTACAAAAGTATCAAGAGATTGTGCAAGCATTGCAGAAGGAATTCAGGAATCTGAAAGTATGTCAGATCCCAAGAAAGGAAAATACAGTGGCATATGAGCTATCGCAATTAGCCAATGCCAAGGAAAAGAATTTAGACCCTTCAGTCTATATAGAAGAAATAACATTCCCAAGTTATCGGGAGAAGGAGATATCCTATATTGAAGTAGAGCGATGCTGGATGGATCCGATCATGGAATATCTAAGAGATGATAAATTTCCAGAAGATCCGAAAGAAGCAAGATTAATCAAGGTGCGCTCCGCACGATTCATTATGCAGAATGGAAGGCTATACAGAAGATCTTATTCCTGACCCCTCTTGCGATGCTTGGGTCCTGAAAAATCGGAATTAACTCTGGCCGAAGTACATGAAGGAATTCGTGGTGCTCACATGGGTGGTCGGGCCCTGACACACAAAATTCTAAGGCTCGGTCTATATTGGCCTAAGCTTCAGCAAGCTACTATGGAATATGTTCGTTAGTGTAGCGATTGCCAAATCCATGCCATGGTATCTAAATGCCCAGCTGAAACCTTGACTTCTATTCTAGACCCCATCACTTTTGCGATGTGGGGAATCAATATCATGGGAAAATTCACCAAGGCGTCGGGCGGAAGAGAATATCTCATAGTTGCGATTGACTACTTCACCAAGTGGGTCGAGGCTAGTGCCCTTGCAACCATCACTGAACGAAAGGTGGAGAAGTTCGTGCTCTAGTCAATCATATATCGGTCCAGGATGCAAAAAATAATCGTGACCGATCATGGCACTCAATTTGATAACCCACAATTTGAACAATTTTGTGGAACTTATTTGATCGAGCATCGTATGTCATCAGTGGCATACCCCCAAAGCAATGGCCAAGTAGAGGTTACAAACCGAACATTACTTGAGGGGATAAAGAGAAGGCTCGAAGTTGATAAAGCCGTATGGGTCGAAGAATTGCACAACGTACTGTGGGCCTATCAAACTACAGTTCGAACACCCACAAGAGAAACTCCTTTAAACTGGCTTATGGATCTGAAGCATTGGCACCTGTTGAGGTAATGGCTGGAACACTACGGGAAAGAGAGTTCGAAGCAAAAGCGAACAAACAAGGACTGCTATAAAATCCTATACTAATCTAGCAAGCAGAAAGTACGGGGTCAAACTATGGGGAACTAAAAGGCTAAGTCACTAAGATTGAATTCAACAAAACTAAATTTAAACTAAATCTACTAATTAATGCAAAAACGTTAACTATGAATATGTGAAGATCTTTGGGATTTCGAATCCCCAATGCTGTTTCCTAACCGATATAACTCTACACTTCAAAGCAAATTAAGAATGGTCTTCCTAGATATGCACTATCTTCGCAAGACTGTTGTCCTTCGCAGAAGCTTGACACACTTAGTTTGATGAGCTATAGAACATCTTTGGCCAAAATCAAACACAATCAACTAGAAGATATAGAACAATCAAATTAATGAAATAAGCATGGTTCATCTACATCCCAAAGAAAAGGAACTAGCTACTCATTATCACAAAGTTCATGAGAAAAATAAAGATGAAACATAGGGAGAGAGAGAGAGAGAGAGAGAGAGAGAGAGAGAGAGAGAGAGAGAGAGAGAGAGATGTGGTCTTCTTCTTCAGCAATGAGAGATATGAGAGCCGCGTTCGCCGTCTTCTCTTTCTTCTCTATGCCTGGCTTCTCTTTTATGTCTCCCGCACACAATGAATCTCCTCTTTTTACTCGTCGATTTGACCTTTATTCTTTCGGATTTTGGGAAACCTCAAAACTGGAAAGTTGTAGATATTTTCAATTTCGTGCCATAGCATCTTGAATCACCGCAATCAAAGCTCATACAAGAGAGATATGCCCAAAATAATGAAGGTAGGTCTGTTTACCCGATTTTCAGATTTATTACCAATTTTGTTCCTTAGACCTCCACCTGTTTCCAATTTGGCTAAGGTCTCACTTTTCATGATTTCTTGGGCAGCAAGATTGAATGTCATGATTTAAAATCCACCAATATCTAATATATTCGCCAACTTTACTTCATATTATCTCTAATATCCAAAATCACCTTATTCCTGAAAAATACACAAAAATACTCAATTATCTCTCTTCAATTAAGTAAGTATGGGGAATTAAATCAAATAAATAATGGTAATTGCATGCTTATCAGACTGCTAGATAGCCTTGACTTCTTAGATGAAGTTCGTGCAAAAGCAATAGCACGAACTCAACATTATCAACGAATGATAGCATCACATTATAATTCCCGAGTGAAGAATCGTCGATACATAGTAGGAGACTTGGTATTGAGAAATACCTTAGCTTCAAATCCATGCCACCAGAGAAAATTGGAACCTTCATGGGAAGGTCCATATATGGTTATTAAACCGGTCAGTCGGGAGCTTATAAGCTAAAGAACATAACAACGCAGAAAGAACTAGATTGTTCGTGGAATGCCAAGCACTTGAAGAAATATTATCCTTGAGGAGATTATCATTTTCATTCATGATCAATACAATTCTTAGTTTTCAACATACTGTCTTTTGATTAGGGGCAACACACAACACTCAAGATCAGATCCAGCAACAAAATCAAAAGGCATCGGTTTAAAACTCATGTGGGACCTTCTACAAGGCATCGGATTAAAACCCGAGTGAGTTCCTTCTCAAAACTTATTGAATTTCTCCGGAAATCCTTAAGTAAAGGCATCGGTTTAAAACCCGAGTGAGTTCCTTCTACAAGGCATTGGATTAAAACCCGAGTGAGTTCCTTCTCAAACTTATTGAATTTCTCCAGAAATTCTTAAGTAAAAGCATCGGTTTAAAACCCGTGTGGGACCTTCTACAAGGCATCGGATTAAAACCCGAGTGAGTTCCTTCTCAAAACTTATTGAATTTCTATGGAAATCTTTAAGTAAAGGCATTGTTTTGAAACAACTAAGACCTACTGCAACAAAGACTCAAGTGACTGACAAAGTTCAAAGATCAAGTTAATTCTTTATTCTCTTAAACGACCAGAAGGGGCCAACCTTTACATCAAATATACATATGAGATAACAAGTGTTGAGGTACAATCTTCATTCGGTCAAAAAGGAAAGTCATCGTCGGTGATCGTTAAGAATTTAAAACAAGATCGAAGAAGCTTTGTCAGAAGCAACACAGAGTCAAGAATCAACACAAATTCAAGAAGAAGAAGAAGAACAGAGTTGGGAAAACATACGTTATCATTTGTTTATCTCCCTCGGGGATTGCGAAGCATTCTGTAAATACAAAATCCTCCGCAATTCCATACTCTTTATCCAGCTTTTCCGGAAGAAGCCTGATCTTTGATCAAACCTGCATTCAAGGCAAGCTCTTCATAGATGAATCCTTTAAGAGGAGACAAAGGAGGAGGCATGAAGAGGAAGTCCTAGCTTTGCAAACACTTCAGTATGACAATTGGCGTGGTGGGGAGTTGTGTTGAAATAAGGATTTCTCATTAGTATCGATTCCCATACCTCGTTCTCACCATCCCGGTAAGCCTGCAAGTTATAAGCGTTCATCATGTCAACAAAAGGCTTACTCTGCAAATATTTGAAGATGCAAGCCCTGCGAACATCAGTTGAAAGGGACTCGGGCAAAAGGGTAACAGCTTGCCTTTGGGATGTTGACACAGCTCCAGACCCTTTCGCCCCTGCTGAAAGCTTTCCTACTTCCCACTCCAGCTGCCGGATCTTCTCCCTAGCATCCTCCAAATCCGAACGAAGACGCTCGTTCTCGGAATTCTTCTCTCGGGCAATCTCCCAATCTTGGTTTCCAAGACGAGCAATCTCAGCATCTTTGGCTTTGGATTCTTCCCAAAGCCTGGAAAGCTTATCACTCAGTCTCCTGAGTTTAAAGGCTGCTTCCACTTGGTTGTGGAAGTTACCAGTGAGACTCCTGCAACAATTTAAGAGTTAGTCAAGAGAAAAAGCAAACATCTTCAGAATGAAAGGTAATGAAGAAAAAATTACATCACCAGTGATTTCATAAGTTCCCTATCTGAGACCGTAGAGAGGGCTCTGCTCTCAGCAGGCATTTGAACAACAATGCAGCATTCTAGTGCCTTGTCAAAATCTCCTATCACCAAGTTAGACCTCTTCAATGACCAGGAAGGATGGAACACATCATTGGCCAACCGAGGACGCTTCCTAGAAGCAAAGTCCTCGGCCTCCACAGTAGGAGGGTTGGAGGAAGATGCCAAACAAGTACTAGAGTTGGAAACCCGAATGACAGCTGCGGGGACCACATCTTCCTCGAGGGCCTGAAGGGTCTTCATCATGGAAGAGGACTCCAACGTAGTGCCAACAGGGGTTTCAGCAGTGCGAGCAACGACGGAGGGAGCCACATCCCCCTTAGGAGACTGAACAATCTCTCTAGGCAAAGGAGGTGTGGGAGAAGCACCAGC
The DNA here is from genome assembly GCF_041222555.1 of Hakea prostrata. Classification (NCBI taxonomy): domain Eukaryota; kingdom Viridiplantae; phylum Streptophyta; class Magnoliopsida; order Proteales; family Proteaceae; genus Hakea; species Hakea prostrata. The sequence goes on from NC_142600.1 coordinate 697,361, forward strand.
AGAAGCTGTGGGAATCTGATCTGAAGATTCACCAACAGCAATCTCCCCACGTTTAGAAGATTCACCAACGACAATCACCTCAGAGGGAACAACCTTCGTTAGCACTGGAGCAGTCTTCTTGCAAGATTTCGCCCTAATATTATCCAAGTTAATTCTTGGAGGCACTGCAAATGAAAGGCAAGCAGCTTCAATATGAGAAATCCAACAAAAAATAGTAGAAAAGGGAATACCCTTGATTTCTGTCAAATAGACGAAGTAACGAATACCCATCAAGGAACTTCCGTGATGAGTAAACCCCAAGTATGAATATTGTGGAGATTACTCATGGAGAAGGAGAAGTTCGTGATAAAACTGAATGACAAAGCAGAAGACTTATTTGTTCAAGTTATGATCGAAGATATTGTTGGAAGATAAGAGTATAGAGACAGCAAAAAAAGACAAAATATTTCTTTGCAAATCTAGCAGACAAGAATAACTTGCAGATGGCGAGGATAAAATTTGAAGCACCCTTGAGGAACTTAAATAGCCTTAAGGAGTGATGCGACGATTGAAAGCCCAAGTTAACCAAGGGACAAGATGGAAGAGACATTTCGAATTCCAAAAAAATGCAAGATCAACGTCAGGAGATAACGGCGCTTCAAATTCGAAACTTGAAGGCTAACCTAGGTTTCCACGTGGAGCAATGTGCACCTGATACGAGGATATTGCCAAATACCAACCGTCACACCAGTATTAAATAAGAGAGTATTTCCAATTCCTTGGCAGGAGCAAGTTATACGCGAATACAAAGAAACATTTGGGCTTCGTCATAGGAGCAGTTGGGAGACAAAGTTCAAGTGTTAAAAGGTTCGAAAGAATCAACGCTCCTGAGCGCATCACTCCCGAACGCATCTCTCTGATGTCCCGAGCGTTATCTTCAATTAAGGTGCAAGTTAATCTACATGATAATTTATCTTATTCTTAAATATCTTTTGCATGAGGGAATACACAATTCCCTGGATACGATGTGAGAAAGTATTATGGCAATCATTGAGTTTGAGAAAAAGAAGACAAATTTCTATTTCATTATAGAAGACCGTGGGGGGCCAACCCTTACAAAAACAAAAACAAAAAAAAAAAAAAAAAAAAAAAAAAGAGATGCTTTCCTATTGTTCTTTCTCATTTTCGGCCGAAGAATCTTTGTCCGAAGTAGGCTTTTGAGTTTCTTCGGGAAGAGGTGGCAAATCAGCAAGATACTTCTTGATGTCTGGGTCTACTGGAATGGGGTCCTCCTCTTCCAAAACCCAATCAAGGAAAGGCAGCTTAAGCTTCTCGAAGATTTCCTTATGACACACCTCCCGAAATGGAGTTGTGTCAAAAGAAGGATTAGATTCAAGAATCTTTTTCCAGACATCATTCTGCCCCGCTCGATAAGCTTGAAGGTTGAAGGAACCCAACAGATCAGTGAAGGGAACGCTGTTAAGATACTTTCGAATGCAGTCCCTCCAAAGATCTTGTGAAAGATGTTCGGGCTTGCTAGGAATTGTCATCTTCTTCAAGCGTTCGTTCTCTAGGGCTTTAAGCTCGAGACTCTCACCGAATGCGGTAGCCTCATTTTTCTACTTTTTGGCTTTGCGTTCGGCAGCAGCAGCACGACTGATCGACAAGTCAAGATCTCTTCTCAAAGAACTCATGGCTTTGTCATTCTTCTCCTTTGACTCCTCGGCTGCTTTCTTCAACCGGTCCACCTCAGAATTGGCCTTCGCAAAATTCTCTTCACAAGTCTGCAGCAAGAAGCCGCTACGACCGACTTGGCTCAATGCCTCCATGTGTTGATAGAAGCTCAACACAGGCATTCCTGAAAGGCAGGAAAATTATTAAAAATCCCAAGAGAGATTACAAAGCAAGTAGTAATAACTCAAGAATCTTTATACCTTGTGGAAAGACAAACGAGAACGTCGTCTTGTAGGGTTTCAAAGGCCTGACGGTCGGCAGGCATCAGGCCGAGAGAGCTCCACTTAGCGGCCTTCTCAGGATCCTGATGACTCGGTCTGTCTCCATCAACGACCACTGAGGGACAAAGATCTCCTCAGAATCCTTATTCTTCTTGGATTTTTTCGGGACAGAAGCATCGATCAAGTCATGCTTCCTTTTGGTTCGAATGGGAAAGGGGGCCTCGACCTCTTCTACCATCGGTTTCTTCCCTCTTCCCGAAGCCTCAACCACTAGCTTCATGTTTCTAATACCCTTGTAAGAAGGGTCTGGAGGAGGCGTTGAGGCCACCTGTTCTGCAGTCAATGCTTGAGGAGATCGTTGCTCTGCAATCACAACGGCCTTGGCAGCCTTTACACGAAGGTTGTCTGGATTCATTCTTGGAGGCACTACAAAGAAAGACAAAAGTCAGAAAGTTGAAAAAGTTCACAGTACATTCAAGAAAGCAAAACGTGGCAGTTAGAAAGCTCACGTTGAGCCAACCCCCAGTATTGAAGAATAGAGTTGTATTCCATCTCATATCCATGTATCTCTTGATACCATGGAATTGACTTGATCTTCTTGATAGCAGCTCTGTCTTCTTTGGATAGTTGAGGGACCCGGTTGCCCTCAGAGTATGAAGTGTACAGTTTCAGGTGATCGGGAAGTTAAGATCTGATTGAGGTGCTCGGCAGAAAAATACCTCTTGTGCCACCCTTTTTGATTGGAAGGGCAGGTTCGCCTGGCAAGAATGCTGCCCGACTAGTCAAGCTCAACCCTGTTGCGCTTGGAAAGCACAACCCAGCTAGGAGGATGGGAAAGAGAAAGAACATGAAAATGTATAAAAAGAGGAAGAGAAGGTATGATACCAAGCTCAAAACATAAACCTAAGAAGCCGACGATGAGACGCCATCTATTGGGAAGAAGCATTCCGGGACAAATGTCCCAATGATTCAGAATAGTAGAAAACAAAGTATTGAAGAAGGGAAAGCGAACTCCGCTTTCCAGAGTATCTATATACAAGAGAAAATTCGCCGGGAGGATCGAATCAACCCTCTCATTAGAAGTGGGAGCCCTAAGTTGGTACAAAGAAGGAAAGTCGAAGCGTTGGATGGCTAAGGAAGGTTTTCCTCGGTAAAGGAGGAGGCAACAGAACCAGGTCCACCAGCGGACTTGGTAGGTTGTTTGGACTGCCCAGAGGATTCGGCAATCACCTTTGGAGTCCTGGATGGTCCAAACTCAGGAAGGGCAGAAGAAGCCTCAGCATTTTCTTCTGCTTTTCTTAGTTGGCTAACCTCTGCGAAGTCACGCTAGAGAGAAGTTAGGGTTTTCTTGTCGCTATCCGACTGCTCAGAAGGGACAAAGACAGGCCTCATCGCCAGTATCGCCCTTACCGGCACTAAGTATAGGAGAAATTTCAGAAGAAACCCTACCGCTCTCCATTACTAAAACGTCTGATTGTGGTTTTTAGCAAGAAAAAAAGAAATCTGGAGACAAAAGTAAACTTTGCAAAGGAGTCAGTAGACTTACTGAATCACTAAGGCAGAAAGCTCGAGATCGAGAAGATCGTGAGAGCGCGAAGAAGACGACGAGGTTTCAAAATTCTAGACAAAGAGAATGAAACCTACGAAGACAACGAACCACTTTTAAGCACCCACACGAGTGTTCGAGGACATGTACGATCGAGATGAATTCAACATCAACGATCAAGATTTAGAGACTATGAAACCCAGCCCTGACCCTAATCCGGAAACTCTGTTTATTGTAGGTCAGTGACTCGAAGTAAGGCAAGAAGTCATCTTTGGGCCATTTCTGTTGAAGAATTGATGGCTGGATTGGAATCCATGAGTGTTAATGCTAGTGTTCCAATGGTGGAAACTGCACCCGGATGAAGATTGGATTAGTTGATGGTCTTGGAGTGGTCTCTGTATTGATTCAAAGGCATTTCTAACTCCTAGGTATGTCACTCTAGAGGTGTGCAAAACCCCTTGATGTTTGGACTTGATCTGAGCCTTCAATTCCCTGTTTTGAAGTTGCTGTCTTGATTGGTTGACTCATTGGTCGATTGGATCAATCGACCAATCAATCGACCAATTGATTCTGTTTTTGAAATTTGAATCCTGTCACTTCTATTTAAGTCTAATCTCGGGAATACTCCGCCTCATCTGCCTCCTAAGCCTCTGGAACGAGTTAGAACCCTAATCTAACCCATTCCCTTGCATTCTTTGGTGATCTCTTTCAAAGACTTGAAGGATTCTTCATCTTTCTATGGCAAAGGTATGATCTCAACCACTCTCTCTTTTATCTCTGATTTTCTTTCTTTTATTCTGTTTTCATTGAGATCAGAAAGGTGATGAAGCATTCTTGTAATCATCAATTCTCTGATCTCACCCAATTCTTTAAGACTCATGATCATCATCATGTTCTTAAACCCTACTTATTGAATTCTTGAAAACCTAACCCTAATTCTTTGAAACCCCAACCTGTGTGATTGTCTGGAAAACTTTTGGTAACCTCCCTTGTGAAGGAAAATCTTCTTGAGTAATATTGTGTTAACCTAAAATTTAATCATCTATACTTTCCTGTTTTGATTTGTCTTTGTTCATTCAGATCTCACAATTATTTTTCGAGGGAACCAAAAAGGGTAAAACCCTAATTCTTGGGTAAGATCAAGAACCTCTAGTTTAATCATGGTAACCCAATTATTATGTTTCCTTTACTAGATCTGAATTCTTTCATATCCTAGTTCATTATCTTTAATCTTTCTATTTTTTTTCCCTCCTAACCTATGATAACTTTAATCAGGTTAACCTCATGATTTCTAGGTTGTAACTTGAGAACTATTTTGAGTTATGGTTTGATATCCTCTATACCCTAGAATACTACCATGATAATTCCCCTCTTAATTGTACCCTTTTGAACCATCGAATTCGGTTGTGGATTCTCAAAATTCGGATTCTTGCAGGCCACTGTCTGCATTGGTCGACTCATTGGTCGACTGGTCCAGCAGACCAATCAATCGACCAATGAGTACAGCAACCTCAATCTTGGTCTGTTTCGATTGATTTATGATCTTTTCCTTTATGCATCTTTCCTAACATGTTGTGTGCACTTGTTTAGGACTGTCTTCTCAGGTTTTGTCAAGATCATACTTGATTCTTTAAGATTCCATTCAAGTTAGAAGGTAAGGACAGTTGATTCCTTAACTACATAGATTGCTTGTTCTCTGGTTTCTACTTTATGAAACTATGAGATTACCTGCTGTTATTGTATTTTAATTCTGATCTCCTACTGTGGGAATAGTAGCACTTAATTCTATCATCTTTTCATTGTTTATGTTATATGAATTACTTATTACTGCTTAATCTGATGTTGCTTTTACATTCTCTTTTATATGATGAACTACTGGTTGTGTATGTCATGACTAATCTGAGAATGTGTTTGCTTAAGTTTGGTTTGGGATTGGGAAGTGTCCTTTCAACACTTTGTTCTTGGACATTATCGGAAATAGTATGGGATGTTTCCGGGGTTGCCCATCGACACTTTCCCGAATCAATGGTTGTCATACCTAGGGATGTCTAGCAGTGTTTGGCTAGGATATACCCCTGTTATATCAGACCCGATTCGGAAGGGTATTGAGACCGAACGACCCGTGGTAGCAATGGGGATTCACGGGCACTCAAGACCAGTGAGTTATATCCGTTAGAGGACGGGAATCACATTGTGGGGGCCATTTATTGGAGGGTTGCATATGGCTTGACTTGGGCTCATGGGCGCTCGAGACCGGTGAGTTATATCCGTGAGAGGACATGAGAGCTTCCCGTTTACCATATGTGGATAACCAATAGGGTTGATGAGTCCGGTGAGTAATATCCGTGACTCTAGCGTGAAGGATACCGGAAAGGATCCCGAGAGGGGAGGAATGGAAGTATCTGGAACTTACTTGATGTAACTAAGTAGATGACTTGCATTGGGCTAGGCTTTTCCCTGACATGCGCCGGTACTTATGCCAAATGGTTGTGAGAGAGTGTGTTGACTTAACCCCCTACCATGGTTTGTCCGAGAGGGATGCCCGGACCCACTACCAACAGGAGCCGTATGCGTGACCTACCCAAAGAAGTACGGTGCTATGACTTAAAGCATGTCTGCCATAGAGACCATCATACATAGAGTTAGATGCATACATACATTACTTGTTTCATACTACATTGCATCATGTTATGTTTTGCCACATGTTATCTATGATGTTATGGATTAACTACCTTACTGAGTTTCTTCGAAACTCATTCCTGTTGTATATTTCTTTTTGTTAGATTATCCTGCAGGTACAGAATACTATGACGAGCAGTACAACGAAGCACAAGCTGATGAAGCGTATTACACGCAAAGTGCTGGCAACGATCAAGATTACTTTGATGATCCCCCGGCGGATCAAGCTGCGTACTACTTTTGAAAACGGCATAGAGTTAGAACGGATTCATTGGATTGATGAAGTCCATACTTATGAAGACGTTATCTATAAACTTGAAGACGCTTGATCTTAGTTTATTTATTAGCACATTTGTTTCAGTTGTAATCCCTTTTGATTTTTATATACTACGTTCCGCTATTTTGGTAAAGTGAGTTTCCGCCTCACTTCACTCCTTTTTGATATCATTGGATATCTGGTATCTTTCCACACTCTAATTATTCTGATTGTTCATTTCTTGTTTTGAACCTTGTTTATAATATTAAACCTTGATTTATTTATGTTCATGATTATGTTATTGCATATGTGGGAGGATGATTTCCTCGATACTTGATCTTCGGGGCTGTGGATCACACTCTCGGGTATGGCAGTTAGGGTACCGGCTGGGAGGATGTGACAGAATGGTATCAGAGCCCAAAGATCAAGGAAATCCTAACCACGAAAAACAAGAATGAGAACATTCCCCGAGTCATAGATCCGAAGTGACTCATCTACTCTTAGAAGTGAATAATAGAACACTTGGACTAGAAACTATTAATGAAGCATAACTGGATAATTCTGAATAATGCACAATAATTATACTTAAACAATTGTCACTTAATGCAATAAAAGAAAGGTGCATAATACACAATAACAAAGTGAAACAGGGAGAACTTCATTAACTTTAAGAAAAGTTTTACAACTACATCTGAAAAGCATAAATGAAAATCCTAGTACAGTCTATCTAGGTGATCTCCTCTGATCTCTGTAAGCTCGGAACTCCTCTGAAAGCTGAGTCACCTGATGCTCAATCCTATCCTGTCGTGACTCCATCCTCTCATATAGCTGCTCCTGTCTGACCTCCATCCTCTCCAGCATGGAAGTCATCGATCTCATCTGTGCACTGAGATCCGAAGTCTCTGGAACCGCAAGAGAAGGACCACCTGTCTCGAAGTGCGAGGAAGGAAAATCGTGATTCTCCGGCACTGCCTCGTGCATCTCAGTATCATCTCCGGCCTGATCATCATCACTGTCAGGACCGATATCCTCTCCACCATCCTCTGACTCCTGCTCATCCTCTGTCTCATCATCCTCCTCACCCTCTGGACCAGGAGATCTCTCTATCTGTGTCAGTCCCATCTGACGTATAATCCTAGTCCCTATGACATATCCTCGTGGACCAGTGTCCACTGGTGTATCCTCGAAACTGACCCCGAAATGCCTGAAGATCAAAGTCAGTAACCTCCCATAGCAAAGATTCCGCATGCTAGGCCGCAGAACCAAGTCCAGCATAACCTGCTGTATGATGTAGGAAAGGTCAATCTCGAAGCCCATGTAAATCCAATAGATGACTAGGGCCTCCATCACTGTGACCCTATGGTGATGTCCAGCCTTCGGCATGATGTTTCAGCCGACGATGCGACCGATAACTCGTGCTGCATCTGTCATCTGTCCGTTGTTCCTCGGAGTGAAGCACCGACGGCTGTCCCACAGTGTAGAGCATATCTCGCGCAGCTCATATGGCATCAAGTAGCTATCTATAGCTGCTTCTGCAGGTATCCATACTCACTGATCTGGGTAGTGAGGGATCCGCAAGATCTCGGCTAACGATCTGGTGGAAAAGCGAATCTGAGTCTGAAGGACCCTGCTCCTGAGGACAAGTCTAAGTGGATGCCCTGGACCTCTAGCCTCTTCGGTGTAAGTAAGGTTACTGAAGAACAACCTCACTAGCTCAGGGTATACAGGCAAATCATCTGTGAAGAGATGAGTCCACTGCAAGGTGTCGAGCCTCTGCTGTATCCTAAAGACCCGGAGCTGACGAAGGTGTAATAGACGTCCTAGCTCGATCTGGCAGTAGCTGAAGTAGGCCTCATACAGGAACTCGGCCTGTGGAGTGTCGAAGCGATCTGGTCTTCGGACATGCTGTCTAGGCTCTGAAGGAACCTGACCTCTACCTCTGAGTGCCCCTACTATGCGACCTCTACCACGTCTTCGTACTCCTCTCGGCATAGTGAATATCTGTAGTAGAGACAAAGACATTGTTGGTTAAGTGCTATTTCAAGATTTAAGCCAAAAGGGTATTTTCGTAAATTTTCGGAAAATTTCAAATTTGGGGGAAATTTGATTTGAAGATACTAGCATGTGCATAATACTTGGAATTTCATGTCTATGAAATTCATTTGATAAAATTCGATCGAAAGCTTGGCATAAAGCGAAAAATTCAGCAAGAAAGAATTTGGGGATTTTGCATTCTAGGTCAAAATTGATTTTTTTTGTAAAGTTGAAATTGGTTAAATCAAACTATATGGACATATCTCAGTATCATTTGGAGCATGTAGCAATTGATTTCCTGCGAAAACTCCAAGCGGTTTGTGAGAAATTATTTTTTTTCTAAAGATAACGATTTCGGTATGAAAACTTTGCGAGAAGTGCAAGAAGCTGTTAGAACTTGTTATCTATTCATGGCATTGTGTTTAAAACCTAGGAAATATGTTTCTAAGTATTCCTAAACATGATTTCTAACAATGGATACAAGTAAACATGGATTTGATTGAAATGCAAGCATGAGAAGATGAAAGTAAAAGAGAAAATGATAGTCTTACCTTGTGTTTGATGAATGTGAGTTGTGGTGTTGTTGTTAAAACACTTGAATCACCCAAAGATGCTTGAAAGAACCTTAGAAGATGTTTCCCTAGAGCTCACTCACTTGTGGAAGAAGTTAGAATGAACTTTGAATGTGAAAATGAGGCTTATAATGCGAGTTTTCATATTCTGTGAGCATTGGTCGACTCATTGGTCGATTGGGTCAATCGACCAATCAACCGACCAATGGACCCGTAGGCTCCAATCTTGGTTGAAATGTTGGAAAATGTGATTTTCGTCATATGAATTGTTGTTGGATGACTAAATGGATGTGTTTAAGCATGAATTAAATTTTCAAAATCATTTGGACATATTGATTTCATTGAAACTTCGAAATTTGGAATTTTGACGTTTCCGGTTCTTGCAGAATGGTTACTCTGAGAAGTGGGCGTGGTGAATCCAGTGGTCATGGAAGTGGTCGTGGTGAAATACCTGAAGGCGGTCATGATCAGCAGACTGATGACCAAGGTACCCAGGACATACCAGGTGCCTCAAATGTCAGAAGCTTTCATGATATTGCCAACATCATGGGCAATATGATGCAACAGCAAGCAGCTCAGTTTAATCAGATGTTGACGGGTTTCATGACACTACATAATGAGTTGTAAAAACTATTGTTCGACAGAGAACCCAATTAAAAACCAAGCCCTCGGGATCGACCGAACGCTTGGTCTGAGGGCTCGTGATATGGAGAAAATGTAACCAAACCTGGTTGAATCATGGTTCGACCCTCGACCCCGATTGGGACAAAAGGAATCGACTCGCTTCCAAGCGAGCCAGATCCAGGAGATAGCTTGCTGAGGAAGAAAACTAACTCATTCACAAGCACACCCTAATCCAATACGATCGGAATAGGCTAATCAACCTAGAGACGGCTAGCATCATTTGGCGTCTGTCACTCATCACTATTATATGGATAACTACCATATAACGATCGTATTATCAAAGGAGTCATCTACTAGTCCAACCTAGTAGAGATCTATCACTCAACGGATTTATCCGTTAAGATTTGACGACTATCCGAAGAAGGCTCAAATACATCCAACGAAGGAGATTTGAAGGTACACTCTATATAAGACATCACCTACTCACAAGGTGGAGGAGAGACAGATACACATATACAATCTGAATTGTATTCTCGTTATTCATTCCTTAGCTCTGTGCTCCAACAGAGCCGTTTGTGGTTAAGTTCCTCAACTGACTTAGCCTTTGGAGGTGGACTCCCGATCCTAGCGGTCGGGCCACATCTGGCGTTCGTTTTTGCAGGTCATTCTCAGGAGATCTAATGATTGAGCAGATTTTGGACGCATCACTGACCATTTCCAATATTTAGTTCTTAACCCTAGTACGGAATCCTAATTGGTATATATAATTATCCACCTTCCGATGACTAATTGTAAGACTCTCATGAACTTGATTATAAACCTAGAAATCTAAATGTTTATTTGGCTGTTCTCTAAATCCTGCTTATTGGTGTTTTAAACAAAGTTAAAGAAGATTCAATTGTCTAAAAAAAGAGCATTGTGATGTTGGGGCTTAAGAATGTCGATTGTTGTATTTCACTCAAAGCTTACAATATCGATATTTAGTACTATTGTATTAGTCTGATGATTTTAAGAGATGTATCATCTTGCATTGATTACTAACAAACAAATTAAATCCAGCTTAGCAAAGCTAGCAAAACTCGGAGGCTGCTCCATAGAGACAATGTGGAAACTAAAGTTTATTAAGAGAGAATTACAAAGTACAGATAAGGGTGTCAATCATTACGGTACCAACTTTGAATACTGAAAACTAGAACCGTACCGTACCGAATTTAAACGGTACGGTATGGTTTCGGTATTTACAAAAACGGTTCGGTATGGTTTCAATATTAAATCGGTAGGGGAAAACGGTTTAACACGATATCTAGTTCGGTACAATTTTGGTACGAGTGAGCTTATGCCACTTTTGTTATTAGTTCATTAAGATCCTAATGAAATTGTGATCAACCAATAGATATAATTTGAAATTAACATAGATAAAGCAAGTAAATCGAATTAATAGAGACAAAAAACAAGTAAATCTAAGAAGAGGAGTGAATGATGGAACGAAAAATTGAAAGAGGGAATTAGTGATAGGGTAAAGGTAAAGTGTTTTAATTGTAAAATTACAATTTATATCCCTTAATTTGGTACAGTACCAATTCGGTATGGTTTCGGTACGTACCAACGGTATGAGTACCTAAAATGTGAAATGTACCGAAGAAAGACTTCTTAGAGCTCTCATGGCCCAACAATGACTTCTTAGGCAATAGATGATCCTGATTCTTTCTTTGAAAGCATTGATCCTTTATTGAGGACTGGTGATGGAGAATGCAATTGGTTGCATGCTCTAGAACATCACTGATGGTGTTATTAGGTGCTTAGATGAAGAGGATAACACCCCTATCAAAGTGTAGATAAAACTTGAACAAATTTATCAAAAAAAGAACTTGGGTAACATGATTTATTTGAAGAAAAAATTGTATGGTTTTAAAATAGATCATGCTATCAGGCTAGACCAAAATCTAGATGTGTTTAAGAAATTAGTTCAAGATTTGGGCAGTACTGGAGAGAAGAGTAAATCAGATGACCAAGACTGGTCTATTATCTTGTTAAATTCCCTTTACAATGATTATCTTATTGTTAAGAATTCTATTAAATATGCTTGTCAAAATATTACCCTTGACTAATATATTGATGCTTTAAAGAATAGGGAGTCAGAGTTGTTGGCTTTTGGTAAGGCTAAGGGAATTGAAGAAAACCTATTTGTTAAGGGTAAGGGCTCTTACAATCAGGGGAAACCCAAGGGGAAGGGTAAGGAAAATGACAATCATACCGATAATAATAAGAATAACAATGGGAATGATAGATCTGACTCTAGCACCAAGAGATGTTTTTATTATAAGAAAGTGGGTCATTTTAGGAAAAATTGCTTTGCATACAAAAGAAAATTGAAAGAAAATGAGACATCTAATTTTGATATGCCTAATTCTAGTAGTGGTCAACTAAATGTGTATGAAGATATTTTTGAAGTGCTGACTATTTTTGATAGTGATAGGCATGATCGATGGATTATTGATTCTGGTTGTACCTAGCATATGTGTCCTCATTTACATTGGTTTACACACTTTACTGAGATAGAAAATGCTAAAGTTATGATGCGAAACAATGATGTGTGTGATGTGATTGGCATTGGCACAGTTAAAATGATCACTCATACTAAGTTTGTTTTCACATTGTATGATGTTAGATATATATCTGGTTTAAAGAGGAACTTGATTTCAATAAGTAGCCTTGATAGTGCTAGATTTGATACAAGTATCTCTGATGGTATTCTTACAATTTCTAAAGACTCACATGCATGTTTGAAAGGTAAATCTCAATCTGGTTTTTATGTGTTAGATGGTAGTACATACTTTGATGGTGTCTCTAGTATTTCTTAATCATCAAGTGAGTCATGCATCCTAGGTAAGCAGCACATGTTGAGTTTTTTGGGATTGAGTCACATTTATCTTGTGTTTTATTGAAGCATGTCCATGCTGATTTGAGGGGACCAACACTAGTCATGTTTTATGGAGATAACTGCTATCTTTTATCCCTAGCTGATGACTACACTAGGAGTACTTGGGATTTCTTATTGAAGTCCAAGTATGGGAACCTTTGAGGTCCTAGGTGCTTTCTTTGGAAGCATAGATCTTGCTTTGAAGACCTAGTTATTCAGGATGCCATTGGGTGCACACTTTGGTTTATCATATTTTTGTCCCTTTATAAGAGGGGGAGTGGTCTACCTTATTTTTTAAGGTGTTATGTTTGTGTAAGGAAGTGGATTATTAAATAAATCTGAGACAACATGTATTGTGCCTTGTGTTCTATTAGTATTGTTTAAGCTATGCTTTATTGTGTGAAAAGTCTTGACCAATTATGATAGTGTTGGCATATTGATTGTTGCTCATATTTGCATTGGTGTACTTGCCTGACTGTTTTTTTGGAATGCTAGAGATAATATGTGGCGTTGACATGTGTGAGATTGGTTTTAGTACAGTTGGTTGCACACACATGATGATTCCTTCACTTGGTATGACATTAGGTGTATCTCTGGTGTTTGGAGAGGTTTTGATCTCCAGTTCAGCCTAGATAGTGCATATCTTGACACATGTGTTGTTAAGGGATGTGTCCTCACATGTTGTTGGGGTTCACAAGTGATTTAGGGGATATGGCTCTGTCAGCTTGTATGGTTTGAGTGGGAGTATTTACTTTAATGTGTCTCAGATTTATGTTATTGTCTAGTAGGTTGGTTTGCACCAGTGTGTTTGCTAGGTATGTCATGTTTGCAGTTGGACTTTTATGTCTTGTGTGCATTATGATTAGGCATCATCATATTTAGTTGGAGTCTTGTTCATTATTTTGTGTTTCATTAGTTTGGTCTTGTAGGATCAAAGTTGTTGAGTCTTATGGAATTTACTTCTTCTTTTTTTTTTTTTTTTTTTTTTTCTCTGGTTGGTATCTACTCTAGGTGACCTGGATTTGTCTAGCAATTGACTTGTGCCCCCTCCTTGTGATGAGTGGGTGGAGAGGTCCTAGTTGAGTAGTGGTAGTAGACCAGTGATGGATTTAGAAGTGTGATCGCCTTTGGATTTGTCTTGATATTTTTCATCTTGTTGTTAAATGTAAGTCTATAAGAGTGTTTGCTATCCTGAGTTACTCCCTTCATTATTTTATTGGGTAATTGGATACATGTTGTCTTTCTTTACACTAATGTAGAAGAAAGAATTATTTGCAACTTCTTTAGGCATTTTAACAACTTAATTGAAAATATGACTTGTTAATGAATCATGTTGTGGTTTCATGTGTACTTCCTTAGCATTGATATATAAGACTTGATGTTTGAGTTTACCATTGTGTTTTGCATTTAGGTTTGACAGTTGCCTCTAGTTTCTCATTTCTTTTTATGTGCCTTATATCTACTTTTATATAGTTTACATATTAGTTGCATGTTGTAGTCCTTTGGGGAAGTTTTTTTTAAATCGGAATTTGAAATGGAAGTACTTGGATTGTTAGGAATTTCCTAGGTTTTGGGATCTACTGATTGAGGGGGAGAGGTTTATTCTTATTTGTCTGAATTTATTATTTGACAAGGATCATTAGAAATTTAACCTGTTGGATTCTATTCAGTTAAAATTTATTTAGCCATTCATGTGTTAAACATTCTTTGATCATATATATATATGTAAAAACGCACATGCAAATGCACGTGGAGTTTTTGCTCATAATCTAATTAGATTGAAAGAGTATAGATTTTTAATGATGCATGATTTGAATTAAATAACTTTTAGCTCTACTTATGCTTTTCTTTTTAAACAAATAGAAATTATTAGAAGAAAAGATTGAGATATTGATATAAAGTGTTAGAAGAGAGCTAATATGAGAGTTAAATGTTGTGGCATCTCAATAATTTGTTGAATGTGGCTATTCGCGTTCTTTCTATTCCATTATGGAATAGCTGCTAATACCATTCTAATAAGTGAAATAGCCGTCGTCTAACCAATTGGCTCCAACTTTGATGAGACCAACCCGAATTCGTACTAATTGATGTTAACAGTAGGGGATCGATTTTTGTACAACACGGCAGGATCAGAAGCAGACCCAACCGGATTGATCCGATCTTAGGGCTGGTTTGAAATCCTATGATAAAGATGACAAAAAAGCTTCATTTGGATTGTTAAACTGAGGTCAATCTGATATACTTTGATTCGATTCTACCCTAACCACATGAGATTCTCATCTAAAGCATATCATATATACCAAAAGAGCATATCCTATGGCAAGTGTCTAGATTACTCGGCTTATAAGTCTTTTTCCAAGAAATTAGGCAATATGTAATGTTATTCTAATGATTCAGTAGGAATTGACATTGCAGACATAAATGAGACCATGTCGACTTAATTTGTTTTGGCCTCCGAAGCCAAGGAGTGAAGTGTGAAGATCATCCCAAGTTTCAAAACGATATTAAATTCTGGCCACCTTGTGCTTAAAGCACTTGGATTTACTATAAAGGGATATCCATAATGAGTATTAGTTGACTGCCTGAAAACGTGAAACAATTCAAGAAGAGAGCGATACCTCAATCGTAGAACCCCTCATCACATTTGCTCTCTGAATAAATAATGATTAATACATAACTTGACAGCAGCCACACCCGCTTGGTTGAAGCCTAGCACATGTGGAACTCCCCCCACCCCCACCCCCACCCCCCCAAACCAAACAAAAAAATAGCTGTTCATTGATGTACGCGTAGGAGCTATTAAGTCTCCACACAAGATCATTAAAGCTCAAGTCATCCAAACATTAAGCTGCTGCCGCCCATTGTTGTAATGGTAGTCTTTGCTTTCTGATCAAATCCTCTTCACATTGTCACCATGAAAAACAACAACTCCCTCAGTTGCAACGGTGGCAAGTGCATTCCTTCAAAACAACAGTAATTGAACAAGGTATGGATCCAACACCCAGAACCTGTGTGCTCTCTTGGATTTTTACTTCCTGATAGTCGTGGCAAACAATATTGCCTTCTATAAATTCAAAATTAGTGCCTTCACATGATCTAGTCCCCTGGTAGAGAATACAAAATCATCAATGGGAGGCACTAAAGCACATAGTAACACAAGAAGGGAAGTAAAACAGAAAATTACCTCCATGGTTCCAATTAGCACCCACTAGAAAAGGGTAAAATTTGCAAGGCATTTAACAACTATTCCTGTGTAAAATGAAGATGCCTAGAGGAAGTATTTCAAAATGTAAAGGAAAAGCACTAAATTTAAGATGGAAGGTAAAGCACAACAAAAATATGAATAGGTTTGATTTGTTTTGATCTCACACATGACACATCACACTTCATGGTTTGATTGTTTCATTGAGTTTCCATCTATAATCCACAAAATATGCAGTTTGCAAAAAGAAAGAGGGGAAATAAAAGCATGTGGTATGATAACAACATAACCAGTAGCAATACAATAGTTAGCTTTCGTTTGTCACCATCGTTTTTTATACCCTCAATGTTTAAACGAAAGAGTATTGATAAGCAACTGATCCATGGCATAGCATGGTGGTAGGAAGAGAATAGACCCTGGAGGGGCAAGATGATGGAAGCTTTATGGCATTTCCAAACTCCAGTTCAAGATGAACATCGAACCTAAACAAAGTCAATCCAAAGACCAGTCATGTCTTATGATCCAATACGCATCCCCTCCAATCAAATTAGATAAGACATAACCTCTTTAGTTTGTGGAAATACACTTCAGTTTGAAAGTTATTTTGTTTGTGAACATTCAGATTTGTTTCAATTGGGAAACTATTTTGCACCTTCAGAATGGACTAGGCAAGGTAGATCCTCACTCCATACCAATAATGAGGATATACCATCCAGGTCCATAAGAAAATTTAACAATTTACAGACTTCAAAAGCAAAGACAGCAAATCAGTAAAATAATAAGCCCTTACCCATGCTCTGGGAACCATGACAAGTTGAAAAGTGACTGTTGCTAGAGAATTATTAGAAACTCAGCATAAAACAAAAATTTCATGAAAATCTAACAGATAAATGGGTAAACAAATAGCCAAGCTATTGTTTGACAAGTAAGTCTTCTATGCTTGTGTTAATATTAGTGGGTGGGTCCCACTACAATTTGCGCCATAGGTGGCAGCAAGATGGTTATGTAGTCTAAGATGACTACTCCTCTATTTAATTGAGTCTAAAGAGGACTCTAATATTTCCTCCCTTAGATGAGTCAAAGGAAAACCCTAACAAAAACACATGATTCAGAATACTCTCCTATGCTCTACAAATTCTCCAAGTTAATCCTGAACATCCATCATTGTGGTTTGCCGATTTGAAAGCAAGGAAATAACCTATAGAGTTCACAGGCTCAAAGAAGGGAAAGGGAACACAAAGAGGCACCTCCAGTGTCTAGATCCATTGCAGAAAATCACTAAGGTAAAGGATCTAAAACTATTCCTTTCATTGATTTAGTTTAACAGCTTGAAAGCATACCAACATTCTAACTTTGTAACATTAAAGCGGAAATGAAAGTCGAACTGCCTATTGATAAGAAATAAAATGATGAATGTTAACAGGACTATAAACAAAAGACATTAAAGGGGAAAATGAAAATCGAACTGCCTACTAATGAGAAATAAAACGATGAATGTAGAACAGGATCATAAACAAAAAAGACTAAGACGGGAAATAAATAAAAGAAGAATCACCTAAACTTGCATCTTCGACACATGTATTTCCGTTCTCCTTCTATCATTTTTGCCAAACCTGACTTGATGACTGTCCCTTTTAGGGTGAGAAGAACTTCTCAGTGCTTCACTCTCACCCGCCTAATGCTCAAAAAGGTTTCTGCATACAACCAAACAGCCACAAATCAAACAAACAACCAACATATGAAGCAATTAACTAATAAATCACGCAACATGTAAGAAACGAACCAGGGAATTCCAAAGGTGAACCATTGATATTGATGCGAGCATGCATGAATCCCTTAATACTTGCATCATCCCAACCCTTAAGGGCAACGGAAACATCTTTCTGCCTTTAACACATTCAAAGTTTGCAGTCAGTTATCAGATTGGAAGGCAACAATATATCTACAAAAAAACTTAAATACCGAACCCAGATAAAACGCTTTGTCGAAAAGAGGCAAGAAGCGCTGGCTGAGAGAATAGGAGGTGTGAGAGGTGATGATTATCTTGCGTTAGCTTTGCAAAACTGATATTACGATAATCGATTAACTAGATCAACACAATAATATCAAACAAGCGAAACAAGAAAGAACGCGGAAAAGGAGCAAATGTAGATTAACCCTTGCTTACTCTATGCATAGAAGGTAGTGAAGCATAAGATCTTGAGGTTGAAAATTCGACCTTGGATGTGCTTCTCGAATAGAGGTTTGATGCGGCTAACAAAATTCATGAGAACAATATCGAAGATTGCCAGCACCTCGAGTGGGTAATGAACCATATTGGTGTAGAGGTCGGAATCGTAGTTGTAGACATCTTGAGGGTAATTCTGAGAGATGTGCGTCTTCGCCTTCTGCCATTAGGGTATCCTCCAAGAGCTGCAACTGTATTTTCTCCGTATCCTTGTGCTCCATAGAAAAACTGAGCTTCTCCCTTCCCACTTGGACAATGGAGTGATGTAACTGCTTTTAGTGGAGTGCTGTAACTGTGAAGTGCTGTAAGTGCTTTTAGTTTTCTACAAAAAAAAACTGCTTTTAGTTCACGATCTTCAGCATCTTTCAGAATTTACTTTTAGTTTATACATGTTAATTTATCATTATAGACATAATTTACAATTAATGCAAAATTTTAATTGTCTAAATTCAAAGGGATATTAGTGGAAACTAAATGTAGCCATCTCCATTTGAGTTTTTGCTTTTACAATGGTAGTATGATATATATATATATATATATTTAAAGGTTGAATTATTCAAATCTCTCTTCTCTAGTTGTTAAGTTCTCTTGTGTATCATGTGATATGTTTTAGAAATTGACTTGGCTTATATTGTGAGCATTTGTGTAGATTCATGGGCTGTTTTGGCAATATCTATTTGTTTGGACCCATGTTGTTATTTATAATGGTTGTGAGGCTCTATTAACCTTGTCTTTGGGTATCACCATGTTCTTCTTTGATGTTTATACTTGTTTTTTTGTTTTAAAGTCCTACTTGTTTTAAAATCATATATATTGTTATGCTTTGATTGACATAAGTAAGTCTATGTGGTAGTTTAGTACATCTTGTGGGAGTGTATTCTTTATTTTTCCATTTATCTTTGGTATGGTGATGTCTAGGTATGTTTTGTGTATTTTATCAGGTTTTGCATATGTTGTATTTTAAGGGGAGATGCTGCCCAATTTTTTACAGGTCTTGTTCTTTTTATCTCTATTATGAGATGTATGCCTAGTTTATGCATGTTTACTCTCCATGGTTGTTTGGTTGAGTTGTGGACATTGTGAGTTGTTGTTTAGGGCTTCTCTACTTGTTGCATTTGTTACATGGTGTGTCTGCAAGGAATCTTTTGTTGTTGCATGATTAGTTGCATATGTTTAGGTATTTTGCACATTTGTATTTGCCTTGTACTGTTGGTCTCTTTTTTTTTTTTATCTTGCAGGAACACTTGGACGATGACGGTTGAAGTCCAGTCTTTTATGGAATTTTATGCTTATAGATTAAGGGGGAAATTTGTTGGGGTTAATCTGTATTGAACCGGTTTGGTTCGGGTTGAGCCAATTCTTTTGAACCGGCTTGGTTCATATCTTGTATATATTTCATATGTTGGTTTTGTTTAGGTGTATACACGAAATCAGATTTGGGGTTTTGGGTCTTGCGTGAGAGCTTCTGTTTTGGTTATCCTCTATTCTTCGGTTTCGTTCTTGTTCTTGAAGAGACGATTCATTCTTGTCATTGGTGAACACTCGACAGCCGATGGAGGAGCTATTTGATTCCTATTTGATTACCCTTTGTTGTATGATTTCCTCTCTGTTCTGTAAGTATTTCAAACAATCCCATAGTAGATTGGACTCGTGCCTGATCCGAGAGAACACAGTAATGAAAGCATCCTTGAGTCATAGATCCAGAAGTGACTCAAACTTTCTTAGAAGTGAATAATAGAGAATTTGAATTAGAAACTTGAATAAATGAAGCATAATACACAATTTTGAATAATGCACAATAACCATATTTATGATTCTTAATTTCTGATTATTGTGTCAGTGTGTTGAGCAAGACTTGTACTTGGGTTGTAGTTATGTGTTGAGTCATGAGTTGTAAGTTGTCGTTGTGTGTCAGTTGTTGTCATGGTGAATCGTTGTTGTGAGTAGTTGTCGTTGTAAGTGCTGTCGTGAGTAAGTTGTCGTATGAGTCTGAGTCAGGAGTTGTTGTTTAGAGTTGTCATTGGGAGTAATGGTCATGAGTGGTCGTAGTGAGTCATGAGTATGAGTCATAAGCCAAACGTTGAACAATTACTAATGTCTTCTTCTAGCTTTGCTTTGGTAATTTCTCAAGTCGATCGATCATGTATGTGATAACAGATCTGATTTTTAGTTTTGAAGCAGCCATAAATGGAGGAGAGATGCAACCCATCCTCCTCTTGAGTATCATGTGATAATCAATGTCTTCTTTGATTTCATTTTTACGGAACACTACAGAAAGAAAGAAATCCGAAATAGTAGTTGTTGTGACTAAAATGTCCCAATCCCGGTTCAGGCCAGTTCACTCCAATCTTATAACAATTCGGTTGGTTTTAATTAATCAAGTAAAGCAATCTATGGGTCCGCCCAAGAACTCTGAGGAAGACCTAATCATGGCCATTCAATATTATGCTATAATCCGACGATCACAGTTAAAAGCAGAACATGCGGGAAATCTATATATAAAAGGGATGATGAACTCGACAAGGGTAAGTCTCTCAGATCAATCAAAACACTAGTACTTTTCTGATTTTACTCCATTAGAACACCTCAAAAGCTCCTTCGAGCTCTGGAGGATTGTCTTCATCATTTCTGACTAGATCGTCGGAGACGCGATGTAATATCCAGCCCTATTCTAACCTTGACCCTGACCCGGATCCACTGTGGTATTCAGGTCTGAAGACCCGAAGCGGTGGAAGAAGAGATTTATGGACCATTCTGATTGATGATCATGATTTGGAGACCGAGCCCATGGACATTGACAATGATACCCCTTGCTTAAATGCATTGTCAGTGTTTAAGGAAAGTCTGCGCATCTGAGAAGATTAATATGGTTGATGTACCAAATGACCTCCTGTGCACAATCCGAAGGTATTCCCCAAAACTAGACTTCTTGATTGAATTGTGGAAGAAAACCTCACTCAATTTGACCTTGTATAACCTTTCAAATCCCTACTTGAAGTTGTTGTTCTAAACCTGAGTTTTCTGCTGGAAATATTTTGGTCGATCCTTTTGGTCGATACCATCGACAAAGGACCATTGACCAAAATATCCCAGTCTGCCAAGTTAATGATTCCATGGAATATTCCTTTTCTATTTAATATGACCTCGAGCCTTGAGCCTTTTGCAATCATTTTCTCACCTGGGAACATGGGGAGAGCTTCCCAAAGCAGCTCCTTGGTTAGTGTGAAGGGTATCTCATCAAAGACATTTAGTTTATCATTGATTCTTGTCTTCATCTTCCACACTAAGGTATGACTCCTCATTCCACTCTCTACCCTACCATTTTCTACTCTTTTCTATTGTCACCTTGCTGATGAGACATTTGGAATGGTGCTGCAACCTTGCAACCACCACTCCAAGTGCCTACTCATGTTCAATCCATGATTTCCTTAGCTATTCATTGATGCTATGCTTATATCTCATGCCTAGCATATGTATTCCATGATTTACCTATTAACATTATGCCATTTGATATCAAACTGAGCTATAGAGTGTATTATGTTCATGTTTAACATTGTCATATGATTCCAATCGAATTTCTATTAGTTCCTCTAACTATTGCATGCTATTCCTCATCAATGCAATCAATTCCAACTCATGCCATGATGTTTATCACTTGAACTTGATAGCTCAAATTGGGGCTTTTTAATTAGACCATTGGATTGGGTTAACTCCTTGATTTATAGTGTCCTACTACTGTTGTTAAGTATGCCTCCAAGTTTCAGATTGATCCGAACACCGGAAGACTTATTTCGGACAAATATCCCCAAAATCCACTATTCTGCCCCGAAGACAATTTTGGTCGATCCTTTTGGTCGATACCATCGACCAAAGTTATTGCTGACAGCAACCTTGGTCAGTTTTGACCCAAATGACATCCGATCTTCCCAACTTATTTTCTAACTTATTATTGATGTTTGTTTAGGGCCTTAACAATTCTATTGGACTATTCTTGGTATTCTCAATTCATCATCAATTCATCCAAGGTAAGGATGGTTATATCCATAAACATATAAGTCATCAAATATTGAACTGTGCATATTTAAAGAATGAAATCCCTAAATTTCCTTTCAATCATTATGAGACTGTTACATATGTGTTAGAACAGTAGCATTTAAATCTTTATACTCTTGTTGTGTTACTTTATCATTTTGATTTGCTTATGTTTATAATGATTCGTTTCAATATCATGATTTGATTACTATTATGAATGTGCATTGGATGCATGAGAAATGATGAGATTGGATGTGTGATTGCTTACGTATGATTTGGGATTTGGGGGGTGTCCTACTGACACTTTTGTCCTTGGGCATCGGAGGGAATAGTATGGGATGTTCTCCGATGGTGCCTATTGACACTCTCCTGAGTTATTGGATGACATACATAGGATTGTCTAGTTGTGTGGCTAGGTTCATCCTTGTCGTGTCAGACCCGAATCGGAAGGGCATTGAGACCGAACAACCCGTGGTAGTGTATGGTTGGATGGGCGCTTTAGGCAGGTAGCCAATCCGGTAGGGGACATAAACCATGCTACGGATACCTAAAAGGGGCCATTTATTGGTAGAGTTGCATATGGATAGACTTGGGCTCACGGGCGCTCAAGATCGGTAACCAATCCGTGAGAGGACGTGAGAGCTTCCCGTTTACTATATGTGGATGACCAATAGGGTTGATGAGTCCGAAATCTGGGATTTTGCTGACTCTAGTGTGAAGGATACCGGAAAGGATCGCCAGGGGCGAGGAATGGACGTATCTGAATCTGACTTGACCGACTGAGTAGATGACTTGCATTGGGCTAGGCTTTACTGTGACATGCGCCAGTACTTGACCAAATGGTGATGTGAGAGAGTGGTGACCGATCCCCTTACCACGGCTTTTTGATGACTTTACCGATCTTCCCCGGGCATTCCCAAGATATGGAAATGAAAGAGTGACTGACGACCCAGAGAAGTCTGATACCAATCAGTCACATCCTCCCAACTGGTACCAAATCTGGCATACCCGAGAGTGTGATCCACAGCCCGAAGATCAGGTATCGAGTAATCAACCTCCCACATAAACAATAACATAATCATGAACAATAATAATCGATGTGCGAAAGATAAACCATAGATCCAAATAAGGAAAGAAGGAATCATATATAAATCAGAGTACTAAATATAATCAGAGTGTCTAAATCAGATAAGTAAAGTGAGGCGAAATCCCACTCTACAACCAGCGGAAATGTAGTTCTAAAAGAGAAGAAACAGGATAGAATCTAATCCCAATAGCAGGTACAATAGGTAACTAAATTGTTCTCAATCTTATAGACAATATCCCTATAAGTATAAATCTCATAAATGGCACAAGGGCGCTTCCACTCTATGGTCGGACTAAGCATCGTACGGAGCATAACCACTCGCGGAATCTTCAAATGTAATTGTCGTAACCGCAATCACTTTCCTGGAGATATGCCTCTTCTCCTTGCGCTTCTTCATACGAGCAGTCATGATACTCAGAACCTGTAGAATAGTCTAACAAACATTGTACAAAAGGAATGAGTTTCAAAGAAACTCAGTAAGGCAGTTAAATCCATAATAACATAAATGGCAGGATTACAAAACAAACATAAATGCAATATGGTATGAGACAAACAATGAATGTATGAATCTAACTCTATGTATGCTGGTCTCCAATGGCAGACATGCTTTAAGTCATAGCACCGTACTTCTTTAGGAAAGTCTCATTCACTCATCATCAGTTGGTAATGGGTCCTTCATCCCTCAGGACATTCCATGGCTGGGGTATAGGTCACCACTCTCTCACATCACCATTGGTCTAAGTACCGGCGCATGTCAGGGTAAAGCCTAGCCAAATGCAAGTCTTCTACTTAGTTATATCAAGTCAGATCCAGATACGTCCATTCCTCGCCCCTGGCGATCCTTTCCGGTATCCTTCACACTAGAGTCCTCATAGTCCCTGACTACGGACTCATCAACCCTATTGGTTATCCACATATGGTAAACGGGAAGCTCTCACGTCCCCTCACGGGTTGGTTACCGGTCTTGAGCGCCCGTGAGCCCAAGTCTATCCACATGCAACCCTACCAATAAATGGCCCCCACAATGTGATTCCTGTCCTCTCACGGGTTGGTTACCGGTCTTGAGTGCCCATGAATCCCCATTGCTACCACGGGTCGTTCGGTCTCAATACCCCTCCGATTAGGGTCTGACATAACGGGACATCCTAGCCAAACACTACTAGACAGTCCTAAATATGTCATCCAACAGTTTAGGAAGGTGTCTAGAGGGCATCTCCGGAAACATCCCATAATATTCCCGTAGTAGTCCTACGACAGAAGTGTCAAAAGGACACCTCTCCTTTCCAAACCATACTTAAGCATACACAAGCATCAATTCATAACATCCCATATATGGTAACTTCATATATGGAAAGAAATCAATAATTACAATCAACTTGTATATAACTGGTAAGTAAATCATACATGAGTCAATTTAATATAAACAAGTAATGCTACTGATATCAAGACAGTACCACAGTAGTATAACATTATAAGAATCTAATTAAAGAAATAAATTAACAAGATTCAAATATAGAAACTAAGATATGCAATTTATGTTGTTAAAGAAGTAACCATCCTTACCTTTTATAACTTGCAAAGGAATCCTAAGAAATCAAGTAAGATCTTGACAAACTTGAGAAGAAGGTCCTAAACAAGTGTATACAACATATTAGGAAAGATCCCTAACAGAAAAAGATATCAAAACATCCAAAACAGACCAAATCTGGAGTTGTTGTACTCATTGGTCGATTGGATTGGTCTATCGTCCCATGCCGACCAATCAGTCGACCAATGGAGACAGTGGCCTACAAAATCAGAGTTTTAAGAATAAAGAACCGAATTTGGTGGTTCAAAAGGGTACTAAACAAGGGGTAAACTACATTGGTAGTATCCTAACATATAGAGGACCCCAAAACACTAATCGAATCAAGTTTTCAAGTTACAAGTTAGGAAACAAAAAGTTGCCATAATTAGATCAATCATGGTTCTTGAAGAATTCAAGATAGAAATCATAGACAAGAACAATAGGAGAATGAATCATTGATTCAGATAAAGATATCATGGAAGGCATACTTAGATCTTCAAGAAAATAGATCTAAGAACATAAATATAAATAAGGAAACAAAACCTACCATAGATGTAACTGTCATGATTCTTGAAGAAAGCATGGGATGGTAGAAGAGAAACAACTAGAGATTGATAGATCATGGATCATGTAAAGAAAACACAGCGATTGACTACTAACATGATCAATATAGTAGATCTAAGAAGATCAGAATTTAAATCAAAAGATGAACAAAGACAAGATCATGATTTGATCATGATTCCTTCAAAAGCTTGCAATGATCATGGTTAAGATCATCGCATTAGCCATTAATCCTTAGGAAGATCATGAGAGACAAGTTTGGAGATGTTTGCAACAGAGAATGCAGCATCTCCTCTACTGTCTCAACTCAAAAAGGAAAGAAAACAAGGATAAAGAAGAAGAAGAGAGTGTAAACATACCTTTTTGTGTAAGAACAAGAGTTTTGATGAAGATCCGTCAAGATAAACACCAAGGACGCAAGGGAGATGACTTGCAGAGGTCTTTGGTTCGTTCCAAAGAGTTTGGAGGCAGAAAATACGAAGTAGACTCGAGATTGGACTTAAATAGAGCAAGCAAGACCTAATTACCAAAGACAGAACCCATTGGTCGAGTGGATTGGTTGACTGGTCCAGTCGACCAATGAGTCGACCAATCAGTTCAGTAACTTCTAAACAGGGAATTGAAGGCCCAGATCAAATCCAACCCTAAAGGGGTTTTGCACACATACCAAGTGACTTACCTAATAGGTAGAAATGCCTTCAAACCATGATAGAGAGCACTCCAAGTCCATCAACTAATCCGATCTTCATCAAGATTCAGTTTCCACAAATAGAACCTCATCATCAACACTCATGGATTCAAAGCCAGACACCAAGTCCTCCACTGGGATGGCCCAAAGCTGACTTCTTACTTTACTTCAGGTCACTAGACCTACAAATAACAAAGTTTCCGGGTCAAGGTTAGGGCTGGGTTTCACATTCTCCCCCCCTTAAAGAAATTTCGTCCTCGAAATTGAAAGCGTACCTGTGCTTCCCAAGAGGTGAAGAAACTTCTCCTTCATATCTTCTTCCTTCTCCCAAGAAGCTTCTTCAGGGGTATGGTTCTTCCACCGAATCTTCACCAAAGGGATGGTGCGGTTCCTCAGCTGCTTGTCCTTCTTATCCAAGATTTCGGCCGGCTCTTCATCTTAGGTCAAATCAGCACTAAGTCCTTCAGGTGCTTGTTGCAAAATGTGTTCCGGATTCTCTATGTATTTTCGGAGCATCGAAATATGAAACACATTGTGAACACCAGCAAGAGGCGGAGCTAATGCTAATCGATACGCAACAAGTCCAACCTTTATCCAAAATCTCGAAAGGTCCAATGAAACAGGGCTAAGCTTTCCCTTAACATTGAATGTCATCACACCCTTCATTGGTGAAACCTTCAGGAAAACTTTCTCTCCAACTTGAAATTCCAAATCGGTACTCCTCCTATCAGCATAAGATTTCTGTCTTGACTGGGCAGACTTAATCCTTTCTCTTATCATAACAACCATAGCACTCGTAGCTTCAACCATCTCAAGACCTAAGACTTTTCTTTCACCTATCTCAGTCCAGTACAAAGGTGTCCTACAAGTACTTCCATACAAAGCCTTGAATGGAGCCATGCCTATTGTTGCTTGATAACTGTTGTTATAGGCAAACTCAACCAAAGCTAGGTGTTCATTCCAATTACCACCCATATCCACCACACAAGATCTGAGCATGTCTTCCAATGTCTGAATTGTCCGCTCAGATTGTCCATCAGATTGTAGATGATGAGCTGTACTCAAGTTCAATTGGGTTCCCAAGGCCTTCTGCAAACTATTCCAAAACCTTGAGGTGAACCTAGGATCATGATCAGAAACAATACTCAATGGCACACCATGCAGGTGAACCACATTATCCACGTAAAGCCTTGCTAGCTTATCCAGAGTATGAGTGATCTTCATAGGAATGAAGTGGGCTGATTTGGTCAACCTATCAACAATCACCTACACAGTGTCATTGCCTTTACTTGTCCGAGGCAAGCTAGTCACAAAGTCCATAGAGATATCCTTCCACTTCCAACTAGGAATAGGAAGGGGTTGAAGTAATCCAGATGGGGGTTGACGAATGGCTTTCACACGTTGGCAAGTCTCACACTTGGCAACAAAATTATCAACATCAGCCTTCAAACCAATCCACCAAAAATGTTCCTTCAAGTCTTTGTACATCTTGGTGCTTCCTGGGTGTATAGTAAAGACCGACCGGTGTGCTTCCTTCAATATTTCCTTTTTAATTTCTTCGTTTGTGCACGCACAATCTTCCTCTAAACAATAAAGCACCATCCATGGATATACCAAAGTCGGGGTCCGACTCAGGATTCGAAGAAATCTTCTCAACTTTGATCAAAAGTTCTTGATCAGAACTCTGCAGAGCAACAATCTTATCTCTAAGGCCAGATCTTGCCATCATGGCAGAAAGAATAAAATCAGAATTCTCAGGGACAATTTCCAAATCAACGCTCTCAATAGAAGACCACAATGGTAGACTCAAAGCATTCAAATCCAAAGTCTTCTTCTGGTTCTTCCTACTAAGAGCATCAGCAACAACGTTTGCCTTCCCAGGGGTGATATTGAATATCACAATCATAATCGAGACTAGTTCCAACCATCTCCTTTGTCTCATGTTCAACTCCTTTTGGGTAAAGAAGTATTTCAAACTCTTATGATCCGTGAAAATGGCAATCTTCTCACCGTAGAGGTAATGTCTCCAAATCTTCAAAGCAAAGACAACAGCGGCAAGTTCTAGGTCGTGAGTGGGGTAATTCCGCTTATAATCTTTCAATTGCCGAGAAGCATAGGCTACGACCTTGCCATGTTGCATCAATACACAACCCAATCCAATCTTTGACGCATCGGTATAAACTGTCATACCACCGAACTATCGGTGATAGTCAAAACCGGGGCACTTGTCAATCTATCTTTCAACTCTTGGAAATTTTTCTCACAAAGCGCCGACCAAACAAAATTCTCTTCTTTCCTGGTCAACTTAGTCATAGGAGCAGCCAACCGAGAAAAGTTCTCAATAAACCTTCTGTAGTAACCCGCCAATCCAAGAAAACTTCTTATTTCCGTTACCGACTTCGGTCTTTCCCAATCAGCCACAGCTTGGACTTTTTCAAGATCGACACGAATACCTTCAGCTGAAACCACATGGCCAAGGAATACTACTCTCTTAAGCCAGAAATCACACTTGCTAAACTTGGCGTACAACTTCTTTTCTCGCAATCTTTGCAAAGTGAAACATAGATGGCTCGCATGCTCTTCTTCGCTCTTCGAATAGATCAAGATGTCGTCGATGAAAACAATCACAAACTTATCAAGCACATCGTGAAATACTCGGTTCATGAGGTCCATGAACACCGCAGGAGCATTGGTCAATCCGAAAGGCATGACCCTAAACTCGTAGTGACCATACCGTGTTCGGAAAGCTGTCTTGAAGATATCACTAGACTTCACTTTCAATTGGTGATATCCGAATCTTAAGTCAATCTTTGAGAACACAACCGCACCTTTTAACCGATCGAAGAGATCATCAATTCTAGGCAGCGGGTATCTATTCTTGATAGTCACTTATTCAACTCACGGTAGTCGATGCACAGGCGCATACTACAATCTTTCTTCTTCACAAACAAGACCGGAGCTCCCCAAGGTGATATACTAGGTTGTACGAAACCTCTATCAATGAGCTCATTCAACTGGTTTTGCAACTCTTTCAACTCAAGAGGAGCCATCCTATACGGAGCCTTAGATACCGGAGCGCGGCACCGGGGACGAGATCAATAGAAAACTCGACATCCCTGTCTGGAGGCACTCCCGATAGATCATCAGGGAAGACATCAACAAAGTCACAGACAACCCTGACTTCATCGACTCTTTTCTCCACTTTACCCTTGCCTTCAGATGAAGCATCATCCACTAGGGCATAGACTTGCATCAGTCACGAGACAGCACCTTCTTACAAACCCTTCTTTTCTCACCAAGAAATTCAAAGACCGGACTTCCACAAATATGGAACTGAATCTTCTTTGAGGAACAAAGAAACACAGCTTTGTGGGCTGATAACCAATCAATTCCCAAAATAACATCGAAGTCCTTCATATCAAGAAGTACAAAATTGGCTTCCAAGTTCTTCTCACCAATCAACACAGGACATTTAGCTAACCCTTTATCTAGTTTCACAACAGGACCAGTAGGTGTACTAATCAATAAACAACTAGACAACTTCTCAAGGATTAGGTCAGTCTTCTTGATGAATGCAGATGACATGAACGAATGAGATGCACCCGTATCAAATAAGACAAATGCAGAAATAGAAGCAACTAACAATGTACCTGTAATCACTTCATGGCTTGGATCCCGCTCAAAGACTGGAAATACCGAACACTCTACCGAGAGGGAGGAGTAGGAGCACTCTTCACCACCGGAGCGGTGCTGTCTGGGGCAGGCCGCTCGGACAGGCACGAGCAAAATGACCAGCTTGCTTGCAGTAGAAGCAAACAGATTGCTGGATCCAACGGGGGTGGCTGCAAATGAGGGCTTCCGAACAAAAGGCCTTGGACTCGCACTTGCACTTGCACTTGCATTTGCTGGTGGTCGGTTTCCGCCATATTGTTTAAACCGGCCGGGCAGCTGAAAACCCGTGTTCGACCTACACTCTTAGCCTGAAAGGTAGGAGTGGGGTAGGGTGTAGGTCTCACATAACGACGGTCATTGCGATCCACCAAACCAGAGTTCCTTGGCTGCCAAGGCTTTTGCACACGAGCACTTTCCTTCTCTCGTTTCTTCCAACTTCTTCGAGTTCTGCACCACTTGAGCATAGCTCACTATAGGCCGGACTCGTGAGATAAGCTTTAATGGCAGGGCGCAGTCCTTTGAAGAACTTCTTTGCTTTGGCGAGGTCTTCCTTCAAAGAATCTGAGCAAAGAAATGAAGCTCCTCGAACTTCCGTTGGTACTCCAACACGGACAAAGTTCCTTGAGTCGAATCATAAACTCAGCTTCCTTTGCATCCTTCACCGCCTCGGGAAAGTAGTTCATACAAAAGCCTCTTTGAATAACTCCCAGGTTACAACTCCTGCATGCAAACCTTCCAAAACAGACGAGTGGAGATCCACCATGCATCGACTTCTTGTTGCAACTTCTGCTCAAAGAAACAAAATCTTCCGAGCTTCCGAGCATTGCAGATGCCGGAAAGCCTTCTCCAACTCACGAAGCCACTTGTTAGGAAACAAGGGGTCCTTGGTAACTCCAAGAAAAGTGGGTACTTGCATCTTCGAAAAAACTCTCCATCAAAGTAGTATGAGGAGTTCCAATAAACCTCCCGCATTCAAGACTGCGGCATGAGGATTCACATTAGCACCAGCCCGGGTCTCATTATGCAGAGTCATGAAACCCACCAACATCCGGTTGAACCGAGCTTGTCTTCGCTGCATCATATTGCCCATAATATTGGCAATATCTCTGAAACTTCCAACATTCGGGGCACCAGGGATCTCATGAGTACCCCGATCAGCATTTGGTATCTCACCACCTCCATGAGGTACTTCACCACCTCCCCGAGGTATTTCACCACCTCCATGACCACTGGGATTCACCACGCCCACTTCTCAGAGTAACCATTCTGCAAAACCGAGAACATCAAAATACCGAATTTCGAAGATTCAACATAAACCACAAGTCCAAATGATTTGAAAACTTAAATCATGCTCAAATATATCCATATAGTCATCAAACAATATTCCATAAGGCAAAAATCACATTTTCCCAAAATTCAACAGCAAATGAGGTCACTGTGACCATTGGTCGAGTGGTTGGTCGAGTGACCCAGTCGACCAATCAGTCGACCAATGAAGACGTAATGCGAAAATTCGCATTATAAGCCTCATTTCCACATTCCAACCTCATTCTAACTTCTTCCAAAGGTGAGAGAGCTCTAGGGAAAATATCCAAGAGTTCCCACAAGTGTTCTTGAGGTGATTTAGTGCTTCAACAACAACAACACAACACACCATCTTCACAAACAAGGTAAATCTCTCATTCTTTCTTCCATTTTCATCTTCTCATGCTTGCATTTCAATAAAACCATGCTTTACCTTTTATCCAATGCTAGAAATCATGCTTAGGAATGCTTAGAAACATATTCCCTAGGTTTTAAACACAATGACATGCATAGACAACAAGTTTTAACACATTTGGTGCTCATCTCGCAAAGTTTTATACCGAAATCGATATCTTTAGAAAAATTTCGTTTTCTCTCAAACCGCTTGAAATTTTCACACGAGATCAAATGCTACATGCTCAAGATGACATTGTAGATAGGTCCATACAATTTGATTTAACCAATTTCAACTTTTCAAAAATCCAATTTTGACCTAAATTGCAAAATCCCCAAATTTCTTCTTGCTGAATTTTTCGCTTTAATCCATGTTTTCGATCGATTTTCATCAAAACAACTTCATAGACATGAAATTCCAAGTATTGTGCACATGCTAGTATGTTCAAATCAAATTTCCCCCAAATTTGAAATTTTCCGAAAAATTACGAAAATACCCTTTTGGCTCAAATCTTGAAATAGCACTAATTGGAATTGTCTCTTGTCTCTTCCACGGATACATCATGCGAGGGGGAGGACGAGGAGGAGGTAGAGGTCGAGGTCGCATCGTAGGTGCTCTCGGGGGCGAGGTCGGGTTCCTTTCGAGCCCGAGAGAGGAGGTTAGGAGACCGGACCTATTTGACACACCTCGGGCCGAGTTTCTATACGAGGCCTACTTCAGCTATTGTAACATCGAGATGGGGCGTCTACTTCACTTACGCCAGCTCGGAGCCTTCGGGATCCGGCGAGAGGTTCGACACTTTACGGTGGACTCACCTCTTCACCGAGGTTTTGCCGGTATACCCGGAGCTAGTGAGGTTGTTCTTCAACAACCTTACTTACACAGAGGAGGCTCGGGGCCGGGGACATCCACTCGGACTTGTCCTCGGGAGCGGGGTCCTTCGGACTCGGATTCGCTTCTCCACCCGGACACCGGCCGAGATCTTGCAGGTCCCTTACTACCCACAACGGTGTGTGTGGATACCTGCGAGGAGCAGGACACCGGACAGCCATCCGATGCCGTACGAGCTTCGCGAGATATGTTCTACGCTATGGGATAGCCGCCGATGCTTCACACCGTGGACTAGCGGACTGATGACGGGTTCCGCACGTATTATCGGTCGCATAGTCGGCCGAAACATCATGCCGAAAGCCGGACATCACCATCGGGTCACGGTGATGGAGGCCTTGGTCATTTACCGCATCTACATGGGCTTCGAGATCGATCTTTCTTACATCATTCAGCAGGTCATGCTGGACTTAGTTCTGCGGCCTAGCATGCGGAACCTTTGCTATGGGAGGCTTCGACTTTGATCTTCGGGCATTTCGGGGTGAGTTTCGAGGATACTCCGATGGACACTAGATCACGGGGATACCCCATTGGGACTCGGACCATTCGACGGATGAGACTACATCGGTTAGAGAGATCTCCTGGTCCGAGGGTGAGGATGATGATGAATCGAGAGGATGAGGATCGAGGGATCGGAAGATGGAGGAGAGGATATCGGTCCCGATAGTGATGATCAGGCCGGAGATGATACTGAGATATGCGCGAGGCCGAGCACCGTGCATCACGAGTTTCCTTCATCACACTTCGAGGCAGGCGGCCCTTCACATGCGGTTCCGGAGACTTCAGATCTTAGTGCACGATGAGATCGATGACTTCCATGCTAGAGAGGATGGAGGTCGAGACAGAGCAGATGTACGAGAGGATGGAGTCTCGACAGGACAGGGATAGAGCATCGGGTGACTCGGCTAGCGAGAGGAGTTCGAGCATATAGAGATCGAGTAGATCACCTAGATAGACCGTACTTTAGGATTTTCCATTTATGCTTTTCAGATGTAATCATTGTAAAAACTTTTGAAATTAATGAAGTTCATTTTGTTTCTCTTTAATTATTGTATGTTATGCACTTTTCTTTTCCTTGCATTAGTGTCATTTGTTCAAGTATAATTATGGTATGTTATTCGAAATGTTCTGTTATGCCTCAAAGGTCAAGTTTCTAATTCGGTGTTCTATTATTCACTTCTAAGAGTAGAAGAGTCATTTCGGATCAATGACTCAGGAATGTTCAGTTGTTGTCTTTTGTGGTTAGGATCTCCTCGAACCTGGCTCGATACCAATCAGTCACGCCCTCCCAGCCGGTACCCTATCCGGCATACCCGAGAGTGTGATCCACAGCCCGAAGATCGGTATCGAGTGATCAACCTCCCACATAAACAATAACATAATCATGAACAATCATAACAAGAGTGCGGAAGATAAATCATAGATCCAATAATGAAAGTATGAATCATAAATGAATTAGAATAATAGATATAATCAGAGTGTCAAACAGATAAGTAAAGTGAAGCAAAAATCCCACTTTACATCCAGCGGAAAAGTAGCTCGAAAGAATAAACTAGATAAAAGCTAATCCCAGTAGCAAGTACATTGGGTAACTAAATTATTCTCCACTTTGTAGACGACATCCTTGTAGGTGTAGATCTCATAGATAGCACAAGGACGCTTCCACTCAATGGTCGGACTAAGCATCGTACGGAGCATAACCACCCGTGGGATCTTCAGAGTAATTGTGGTAACCGCAATCACCTTCCTGGAGATATGTCTCTTCGCCTTGCGCATAGGGACCGTCATAATACTCAGTACCTGCAAGATAGTCTAACAACATTGTACAATAAAGGAATGAGTTTCAAAGAAACTCAGTAAGGCAGTTAAAATCCATAATAACATAAATGGCAGGATTCCGAACAATCATAAATGCAAATGATATGAGACAAACAATGAATGAATGAATCTAACTCTAAGTATGCTTTGGTCTCTATTGGCGGACATGCTTTAAGTCATAGCACCGTACTTCTTTAGGAAAGTCCACTCACATCCTCAACCATTTAAGATATCTTGGATTCCCTCCAACCATTTAAGATATCTCGGGCGACCGATTGGTAATGGGTCCTTCATCCCTCGGGACAAACCTTGGCGAGGGGTTAAGTCAACACACTCTCTCACAACCATTTGGTATAAGTACTTGGCGCATGTCGGGGTAATACCTAGCCAAATGCAAGTCTTCTACTTGGTTACATCAAGTCGGATCCAGATACTTCCATTCCTCGTCCCCGACGATCCTTTCCGGTATCCTTCACACTAGAGTCCTCATAGTCCCTGACTATGGACTCACCAACCCTATTGGTTATCCACATATGGTAAACGGGAAGCTCTCACGTCCTCTCACGGGTTGGTTACCGGTCTTAAGCGCCCGTGAGCCCAAGTCTAACCATATGCAACCCTACCAATAAATGGCCCCCACAATGTGATTCCTGTCCTCTCACGGGTTGGTTACCGGTCTTGAGCGCCCATGAATCCCCATTGCTACCACGGGTCGTTCGGTCTCAATACCCCTCCGATTAGGGTCCGCACATAACAGGACATCCTAGCCAAACACTACTAGACAATCCTATATATGTCATCCAACAGTTTAGGAAGGTGTCCAGAGGGCATCTCCGGAAACATCCCATAATATTCCCGTAGTAGTCCAAGGACAGAAGTGTCAAAAGGACACCTCTCCTTTCCAAACCATACGTAAGCATACACATGCATCAATTCATATCATCACATATATGGTAACTCCATATATGGAAAGAAATCAATATTTACAATCACTTGTATAACATTGGTAAGTAAATCATACATGAATCAATTCAATATGAATAAGTAATGCTACTGTAATCAAAGTTATGCAACAGTAGTATATCATTGTAAGAATCTAATTTAGGAAACATATCAATGATATTCAAATATAGAAACTAGATTCATGCTATCTATGTAATTAAGGAAATAACCATCCTTACCTTTTATAACTCGCAAAGAATCCAAAGAAATCAAGTAAGATCTTGGCAAACTTGAGAAGAAGGTCCTAAACAAGTATATACAACATATTAGGAAAGATCCCTAACAGAAAATATAGCAAAACATCCGAAACGCACCAATTCTGGAGTTGTCGTACTCATTGGTCGAGTGGATTGGTCGAGTGGTCCAACGACCAATCAGCGACCAATGCAGACGATAGCTTAGAAAATCAGAGTTTTGAGATATGAAATCCGAATTTGGTGGTTCAAAAGGGTACTAATCAAGGGGTAGACTACATCAGTAGTATTCTAACATATAGGGGACCTCAAAACACTAATCAAATCAAGGTATCAAGATCCAAATTAGGAAACAAAAAGTTACCATAAATAAATCAAACATGGATCTTGATGAATTTTGAAATAGAAAACAAGGACAAGAACTATAGGAGGATGGATCATTGCTTTTGGTAATGAAAACATGAAAACATGCATAGGTCTTCATGGAATAAGGCTTAGAAGCATAAATCTAAATAAGGAAATAAAACCTACCATATATGTACTATCATGCATCATGAAGAACACATAGTAAGGTAGAAGAGAACAACTAGAATTCTATGGATTATGGATCATAGAAAGAAAACACAACCATTAACCACTAACATGATCAATGAAAAAAGATTCAAAGAGATCAGAATTCAGATTAGGAAATTAACAAAGATTAAATCATGGTTTGATCATGAATCCTTCAAAAGCTTGCAATGATCATGGTTAAGATCATTGTTCTAGCCTTAAATCCTTAGGATGATCATGAGAACATGTTCAGAGATGTTTGCAACAGAGGATGCAGCATCTCTTCTACTGTCTCAACTCAAAAAGGAAAGAAAAACAAAGATGGAGGAGAAGAAGAGAGAGTAGACATACCTTTTGATGCAAAAAGAAGAGTTCCGACGAAGA
Source organism: Hakea prostrata (assembly GCF_041222555.1). Taxonomy (NCBI): domain Eukaryota; kingdom Viridiplantae; phylum Streptophyta; class Magnoliopsida; order Proteales; family Proteaceae; genus Hakea; species Hakea prostrata. Next base: position 733,499 of record NC_142600.1, read on the forward strand.
TCCGCCAAGAAAACTCCAAGGATGCAAGAGAGATGACTTGCGAGAGGTCTTTGGTTCGTTCCGAGGGGTTTGGAGGCAGCAAATACGAAGTGGACTCGAGGTTAGACTTAAATAGAGCAAGAATCAACCTAATTGCCAAAGACAAGACCCATTGGTCGAGTGGATTGGTCGACGGCCCAATCGACCAATGCGACCAGCAAAGAAGGCCAAAACAGGGAATTGAAGGCCCAGATCAAATCCAAACCTAAAGGGGTTTTGCACACAAGTCAAGTGACTTACCTAGTAGGTAGAAATGCCTTCAAACCAAGATAGAGAGCACTCCAAGTCCATCAACTAATTAGATCTTCATCAGGATTCTGTTTCCATAAATAGAACCTCATCATCAACCTTCATGGATTCAAAGCCAGACACCAAGTCCTCTCTTGGGATGGCCCAAAGCTGACTTCTTACTTTACTTCGGGTCATCGGACCTACAAATAACAAGGTTTCCGGGTCAAGGTTAGGGCTGGGTTTCACAGGGGTAGCTGCAACAGGGGGCTTCTGAACAAATGGCCTAGGATTCGCATTCACAGGCCTAGCACTTGCACTCACTGGTGGTCGATTTCCACCATACTGTCTAAACTGGCCGGGCTGCTGAAAACCTGAGTTCTGACCTACACTCCTAGGCTGAAAAGTAGGAGTGGGGTAGGGTGGAGGTCTCACAAAACGCCGATCATTACGATCCACCAACCCAGGGTTCCTTGGCTGCCAGGGCCTTTGCATACGTGCATTCTCTTTCTCTGTTTCTTCCAACTTCTTTGAGTTCTGCACCACTTGAGCATAGCTCACTATAGGCTGGACTGTGAGGTAAGCTTTAATGGCAGGGCGCAGTCCTTTGAAGAACTTCTTCGCTTTGGCGAGATCGACCTTTAGAGAATCTAGAGCAAAGAAATGAAGCTCCTCAAACTTCTGTTGGTACTCCAACACAGACAAAGATCCTTGTGTGAGAACCATAAACTCAGCTTCCTTCTCATCTTTCACCGCCTCGGGGAAATAATTCAAGCAAAAAGCTTCTTTGAACAAATCCCAAGTTACAACTCTTGCATGCAAACCTTCCAAAACAGGCCGAGTGGAGGTCCACCATGCATCAGTTTCTTGTTGCAACTTCTGTTCAGCAAACAGAATCTTTTGAGCTTCCGAGCATTGCAGATGTCGGAAAACCTTCTCCAACTCACGAAGCCACTTGTTAGGAAACAAGGGATCCTTGGTAACTCCAGTGAAAGTGGGTACTTGCATCTTCAGAAAACTCTCCATCAGGCGATTATGAGGAGTTCCAGCTAAACCTCCTGCATTCAGGACTGCGGCATGTGGATTCACATTAGCACCAGTTCGAGTCTCATTATGCAGAGTCATGAAACCCACCAACATCTGGTTGAACCGATCGAGCTGCTTGCTGCTGCATCATATTGCCCATAATATTGGCAATATCACGAAAGCTTCCAACATTCGGGGCACCGGGTATCTCATGGGTACCCTGATCAACATTAGGTATCTCACCACCTCCATGAGGTATTTCACCACCTCCATGAGGTATTTCACCACCTCCCTGAGGTATTTCACCATCTCCCTGACCACTGGATTCACCACGCCCACTTCTCAGAGTAACCATTCTGCAAAAACTGAGAACATCAAAATACCGAATTTCGAAGTTTCAACATAAACCACAAGTCCAAATGATTTGAAAACTTAAATCATGCTTAAATATATCCATATAGTCATCAAACAATAATCCATAAGGCAAGAATCACATTTTCCAAAAATTCAGCAGAAAATGAGGTCTCTGTGTCCATTGGTCTAGTGATTGGTCGACTGACCCAGTCGACCAATGAGTCGACCAATCAAGACTGAATACGAAAATTCGCATTATAAGCCTCATTTCCACATTCCAACTTCATTTTATCCTCTTTCAAAGGTGAGAGAGCTCTAGGGAAAGTCTCCAAAGGTTCTTCCAGGTGCTCTTGAGGTGTTTTGGTGCTTCAACAACAACACTTCAACACACAACCGTCACATACAAGGTAAATCTTTCATTCTTTCTTCCATTTTCATCTTCTCATGCTTGCATTTCAACAAAACCATGTTTTGCTTGTATCCAATGCTAGAAATCATGCTTAGGAATACTTAGAAACATATTCCCTAAGTTGTAAACACAATGTCATGCATAGACAACAAGTTCTAACATATTGGTGTTCATCTCTCAACGTTTCCGTACCGAAATTGTTAACTTTAGAGAATTTTCGTTTTCTCACAAACCGCTTGAAATTTCCGCACGAAATCAAATGCTACATGCTCAAGATGATATTGTAGATAGGTCCATAAAATTTGATTTAACAAATTTCAACTTTTCAAAAATCCAATTTTTGACCTAAATTGCAAAATCCCCAAATTTTCCTTCTTGCTGAATTTTTCGCTTTCATTCAAGTTTTCGATCGATTTTCTTCAAACAAACTTCATAGACATGAAATTCCAAGTATTGCGCACATGCTAGTATCTTCAAATCAAATTTTCCCCAAATTTGAAATTTTTCGAAAAATTACGAAAATACCCTTTTGGCTTAAATCTTAAAGTAGCACTAACTGGAAATGTCTCTTGTCTCTTTCACAGATACACACTATGCAGAGGGGAGGGCGAGGACGAGCTAGAGGTCATGGTCATATTGTAGGGGCACTTAGGGGCAGAGGTCAGGTTCCTTCAGAGCCTAGACAGAGGTTCGGAGACCGGACATGTTCGACACACCTCAGGCCGAGTTTTTGTACGAGGCCTACTTCAGTTATTGCAACATCGAGCTGGGACGTCTGCTTCACCTACGCCAGCTCAGAGTCTTCAGGATTCGGCAGAGATTCGACATGTTGCAGTGGACACATCTCTTCACTGAGGATCTGCCGGTATACCCGGAGCTAGTGAGGCTGTTCTTCAGCAACCTTACTTACACAGAGTGTCACGCCCTCCCAGCCGGTACCCTATCTGGCATACCCGAGAGTGTGATCCACAGCCCGAAGATCAGGTATCGAGTGATCAACCTCCCACATAAACAATAACATAATCATGAACAATCATAACATGAGTGCGGAAGATAAATCATAGATTCAATAAAGAAAGAATGAATCATAACTGAATCAGAATAATAGATATAATCAGAGTATCAATCAGATAAGTAAAGTGAAGCAAAAATCCCACTTTACATTCAGCGGAAAAGTAGCTCTAAAAGAATAAACTAGACAAAAATCTAATCCCAGTAACAAGTACATTGGGTAACTAAATTATTCTCCACTTTATAGACAACATCCTTGTAGGTGTAAATCTCATAAATAGCACAAGGACGCTTCCACTCAATGGTCGGACTAAGCATCGTACGGAGCATAACCACTCACGGGATCTTCAGAGTAATTGTGGTAACCGCAATCACCTTCCCCGGAGATATGCCTCTTCGCCTTGCGCTTCTTCATAGGGACCGTCATAGTACTCAAGCACTGGCAGGATAGTCTAACAACATTGTACAATAAAGGAATGAGTTTCAAAGAAACTCGCAAAGGCGCTTAAAATCCATAATAACATAAATGGCAGAATTCCGAAACAAACATAAATGCAATATGATATGAGACAAACAATGAATGAATGAATCTAACTCTATGTATGCTGGTCTCTATTGGCGACATGCTTTAAGCCATAGCACCGTACTTCTTTAGGAAAGTCCACTCACATCCTCAACCATTTAAGATATCTTGGATTCTCTCACGGATCATTTCACCGGTCTTGAGCAGCCGATTGGTAATGGGTCCTTCATCCCTCAAGACAAACCTTGGCAGGGGGTTAAGTCAACACACTCTCTCACAACCATTTGGTATAAGTACTCGGCGCATGTCGTGGTAAAACCTAGCCAAATGCAAGTCTTCTACTTAGTTACATCAAGTCGATCCGGATACTTCCATTCCTCGTCCCCGACGATCCTTTCCGGTATCCTTCACACTAGAGTCAGCCGTATCCTATGGCACCAACCAACTCGGACTACGGACTCATCAACCCTATTGATCATCCACATATGGTAAACGGGAAGCTCTCACGTCCTCTCACGGGTTGGTTACCGGTCTTAAGCGCCCGTGAGCCCAAGTCTAACCATATGCAACCCTACCAATAAATGGCCCCCACAATGTGATTCCTGTCCTCTCACGGGTTGGTTACCGGTCTTGAGCGCCCATGAATCCCCATTGCTACCACGGGTCGTTCGGTCTCAATACCCCTCCGATTAGGGTCCGACATAACAGACATCCTAGCCAAACACTACTAGACAAATCCTAGATATGTCATCCAACAGTTTAGGAAGGTGTCCAGAGGGCATCTCCGGAAACATCCCATAATATTCCCGTAGTAGTCCAAGGACAAGTATGTCGAAAGGACACCTCTCCTTTCCAAACCATACGTAAGCATACACATGCATCAATTCATATCATCACATATATGGTAACTTCATATATGGAAAGAAATCAATAATTACAATCACTTGTATAACATCGGTAAGTAAATCATACATGAATCAATTCAATATGAATAAGTAATGCTACCATAATCAAAGTTATGCAACAGTAGTATATCATTGTAAGAATCTAATTTAGGAAACATATTAATGATATTCAAATATAGAAACTAGATTCATGCTATCTATGTAATTAAGGAAATAACCATCCTTACCTTTTATAACTCGCAAAGGAATCCTAAGAAATCAAGTAAGATCTTGGCAAACTTGAGAAGAAGGTCCTAAACAAGTATATACAACATATTAGGAAAGATCCCTAACAGCAAAGATATCAAAACATCCGAAATGCACCAAATCTGGAGTTGCCGTACTCATTGGTCGAGTGGATTGGTCGAGTGGTCCAACGACCAATCAACGACCAATGCAGATAGAGGAGCCTATAAAATCAGAGTTTTAAGATATGAAATCCGAATTTGGTGGTTCAAAAGGATACTAATCAAGGGGTAGACTACATCAGTAGTATTCTAACATATAGGGGACCTCAAAACACTAATCAAATCAAGGTATCAAGATCCAAATTAGGAAACAAAAAGTTACCATAATTAACTCAAACATGGATCTTGATGAATTTGAAATAGAAAACAAAGACAAGAACAATAGGAGGATGGATCATTGCTTTTGGTAATGAAAACATGAAAACATACATAGGTCTTCATGGAATAAGGCTTAGAAGCATAAATCTAAATAAGGAAATAAAACCTACCATATATGTAACTATCATGCATCATGAAGAACACATAGTATGGTAGAAGAGAACATCTAGAAATCTATAGATTATGGATCATGGAAAGAAAAACACAAGAATTACTACTAACATGATCAACAAAAGAAGATCCAAAGAGATCGGAATTCAGATTAGAAGTTTAACAGAGATTAAATCATGGTTTGATCATGAATCCTTCAAAAGCTTGCAATGATCATGGTTAAGATCATTGTTCTAGCCTTAAATCCTTAGGATGATCATGAGAACATGTTCAGAGATGTTTGCAACAGAGGAATGCAGCATCTCTTCTACTGTCTCAACTCAAAAAGGAAAGAAAAACAAAGATGGAGGAGAAGAAGAGAGAGTAGACATACCTTTTGATGCAAAAAGAAGAGTTTCGACGAAGATCCGTCAAGAAAACACCAAGGATGCAAGAGAGATGACTTGCAGAGGTCTTTGGTCTGCTCCGCAGGGGTTTGGAGGCAGCAAATACGAAGTGGACTCGAGGTTGGACTTAAATAGAGCAAGAACAACCTAATTGCCAAAGACAAAGACTCATTGGTCGAGTGGATTGGTCGACTGGCCCAAGCCGACCAATCGCCGACCAATGCCGACAAAGAAGGCCAAAACAGGGAATTGAAGGTCCAGATCAAATCCAATCCTAAAGGGGTTTTGCACACAAGTCAAGTGACTTACCTAATAGGTAGAAATGCCTTCAAACCAAGATAGAGAGCACTCCAAGTCCATCAACTAATTAGATCTTCATCAGATTCAGCTTCCATAAATAGAACCTCATCATCAACTTTCATGGATTCAAAGCCGTACACCAAGTCCTCTACCGGGATGGCCCAAAGCTGACTTCTTACTTTACTTCGGGTCATCGGACCTACAAATAACAAGGTTTCCGGGTCAAGGTTAGGGCTGGGTTTTACATTCTCCCCCCTTAAAGAAATTTCGTCCCCGAAATTGAAAGCGTACTCGTGCTTCCAAAGAGGTAAGGAAACTTCTCCTTCATATCTTCTTCCTTCTCCCAAGAAGCTTCTTCAGGGGTATGGTTCTTCCACCGAATCTTCACCAAAGGAATGGCGCGATTCCGCAGCCGCTTGTCCTTCCTATCCAAGATTTCGGCCGGTTCTTCATCATAGGTCAAATCAGCACTAAGTCCTTCAGTGCTTGCTGCAAAATGTGTTCCGGATTCTCTATGTATTTTCGGAGCATCGAAATATGAAACACATTGTGCACACCAGCAAGAGGCGGAGGTAATGCTAATCGATACGCAACAGTCCAACCTTTTCCAAAATCTCGAAAGGTCCAATGTAACGAGGGCTAAGCTTTCCCTTAACATTGAATCTCATCACACCCTTCATTGGTGAGACCTTCGTAAAGACTTTCTCTCCAACTTGAAATTCCAAATCGGTCCTTCTCTTATCAAGATAAGATTTCTCGTCTTGATCGCGTACTTAATCCTTTCTCTTATCATATCTACCATAGCACTTGTAGCTTCAATCATCTCAGACCTAAGACTTTTCTTTCACCTGCCTCACCCAAAGACAAAGGTGTCCTACAAGTACTACCATACAAAGCCTTGAATGGAGCCATGCCTATTGTGGCTTGATAACCGTTGTTATAGGCAAACTCAACCAAAGCTAGGTGTTCATCCCAATTACCACCCATATCCACCACACAAGATCTCGAGCATGTCTTCCAATGTCCGAATTGTCCGCTCGCATTGTCCATCGACCGTGGATGATGAGCTGTACTCAAGTTCAATTGGGTTCCCAAGGCCTTCCGCAAACTATTCCAAAACCTTGAGGTGAACCTAGGATCACGATCCGAAACAATACTCAATGGCACACCATGCAGACGAACCACATTATCCACATAAAGCTTGGCTAGCTTATCCAGAGTATGAGTGATCTTCATAGGAATGAAATGGGCTGATTTGGTCAACCTATCAACAATCACCCACACAAAGGTCATTGCCTTTACTTGTCCGAGGCAAGCTAGTCACAAAGTCCATGGAGATATCCTCCCACTTCCAACTAGGAATAGGAAGAGGCTGAAGTAATCCAGATGGAGGTTGTCGAACGGCTTTCACACGTTGGCAAGTCTCACACTTGGCAACAAAATCATCAACATCCGCCTTTAGACCAATCCACCAAAAATGTTCCTTCAAGTCCTTGTACATCTTGGTGCTTCCCGGTGTACAAGAAAGACCGACCGGTGTGCTTCCTTCAATATTTCTTTCTTAACTTCTTCGCTTGTGCACACACAGCCTTCCTCTAAACAACAAAGCACCATCCATGGATATACCAAAGTCGGGGTCCGACTCAGATTCGAAGAAATCTTCTCAACTTTGATCAAAAACTCTTGATCGAACTCGCAGAGCAACAATCTTATCTCTAAGACCAGATCTTGCCGTCATGGCAGTAAAGAATAAAATCAGAATTCTCAGGAACGATTTCCAAATCAAAACTCTCAATAGAAGACCACAATGGTAAACTCAAAGCATTCAAATCCAAAGTCTTCTTCTGGTTCTTCCTACTAAGAGCATCAGCAACAACATTTGCTTTCCCAGGATGATACCGAATATCACAATCATAATCGGAGACTAGTTCCAACCATCTCCTTTGTCTCATGTTCAACTCCTTTTGGGTAAAGAAGTATTTCAAACTCTTATGATCCGTGAAAATGGCAATCTTCTCACCGTAGAGATAATGTCTCCAAATCTTCAAAGCAAAGACAACGGCGGCAAGTTCTAGATCGTGAGTGGGGTAATTCCGCTCATAATCCTTCAATTGCCGAGAAGCATAGGCTACGACCTTGCCATGTTGCATCAAGACACAACCCAAACCAATCTTTGACGCATCGGTATAAACCGTCATACCACCGGAACTATCGTGTATAGTCAAAACCGGGGCACTTGTCAATCTATCTTTCAACTCTTGGAAATTCTTCTCACAAAGCGCGCACCAAACAAACTTCTCTTCTTTCCCCGGTCAACTTAGTCATAGGAGCAGCCAACCGAGAAAAGTTCTCAATAAACCTTCGGTAGTAACCCGCCAATCCAAGAAAACTTCTTATTTCCGTTATCGACTTCGGTCTCTCCCAATCAGCCACAGCTTGGACTTTTTCAGATCGACACGAATACCTTCGGCTGAAACTACATGACCAAGGAATACCACTCTCTTAAGCCGTAAATCACACTTGCTAAACTTAGCGAACAACTTCTTTTCCCGCAACCTTTGCAAAGTGAAACTTAGATGACTCGCATGCTCTTCTTCGCTCTTCGAATAGATCAAGATGTCATCAATGAAAACAATCACAAACTTATCAAGCACATCATGAAATACTCGGTTCATGAGGTCCATGAACACCGCAGAGCATTGGTCAATCCGAAGGGCATGACTCTAAACTCGTAGTGACCATACCGCGTTCGGAAAGCCGTCTTGAAGATATCACTAGACTTCACTTTCAATTGGTGATATCCGGACCTTAAGTCAATCTTCGAGAACACAACCGCACCCTTCAACCGATCGAAGAGATCATCGATTCTGGGCAGCGGATATCTATTCTTGATAGTCAACTTATTCAACTCACGGTAGTCGATGCACAAGCGCATACTACCGTCTTTCTTCTTGACGAACAAGACCGGAGCTCCCCAAGGTGACACACTAGGCTGTACGAAACCTCTATCAATGAGCTCATTCAACCGATTTTGCAACTCTTTCAACTCAGCAGGAGCCATCCTATACGGAGCTTTAGATACCGGAGCAGCAACCAGGGACGAGATCAATAGAGAATTCGACATCTCTCGTCCGGAGGCACTCCCGATAGATCATCGTGGAAGACATCAACAAAGTCGCAGACAACTCGACTTCATCGACTCTTTTCTCCACTATACCCTTGCCTTCGATGAAGCATCATCCACTAGGGCATAGACTTGCATCAAGCAAGGCATAAAGACCTTCTTACAAACCCTTCTCTTTTCACCCCGAAATTCAAAGACCGGACTTCCACAAATATGGAACTGAATCTTCTTTGAGGAACAAAGGAACACAAACTTTGTGGGCCGTCAACCAATCGATTCCCAAAATAACATCGAAGTCCTTCATGTCAAGAATCACAAAATTGGCTTCCAAGTTCTTCTCACCAATCAACACAGACATTTAGATAACCCCTTATCTAGTTTCACAACAGACCAAAGAGGTGTACTAATCAATAAACAACTAGACAACTTCTCGTGGATTAGGTTAGTCTTCTTGATGAATGCAGATGACATGAACGAATGAGATGCACCCGTATCAAATAAGACAAATGCAGAAATAGAAGCGACTAACAATGTACCCGTAATCACATCATGGCTTGGATCCCGCTCAAGATCGGAAATACCGAAAACTCTACCAGTAGGGAGGAGCAGGAGCACTCTTCACCACCGGGGCAAAGCCGGCAAGGTGCCGCTTCGGACAGCACGAGCAAAATGACCAGCTTGCTTGCAGTAGAAGCAAACAGATTGCCGGATCCAACAGGGTGGCTGCAACAGAGGGCTTCGAACAAAAGGCCTTGCACTTGCACTTGCACTTGCACTTGCACTTGCTGGTGGTCGGTTTCCGCCATACCGTCTAAACCGGCCGGGCTGCCGAAAACCCGTGTTCCGACCTACACTCTTAGCCCGAAAGGTAGGAGTGGGGTAGGGTGTAGGTCTCACAAAACGACGGTCATTGCGATCCACCAAACCAGAATTCCTTGACCGCCAAGGCTTTTGCACACGAGCACTTTCCTTCTCTCGTTTCTTCCAACTTCTTCGAGTTCTCGCACCACTTGAGCATAGCTCACTATAGGCCGGACCGTGAGGTAAGCTTTAATGGCAGTGGCGCAGTCCTTTGAAGAACTTCTTTGCTTTGGCGAGGTCTTCCTTCAAAGAATCTGAGCAAAGAAATGAAGCTCCTCGAACTTCGTTGGTACTCCAACACAGACAGAGTTCCTTGAGTCGAATCATAAACTCAGCTTTCCTTCGCATCCTTCACCGCCTCGGAAAGTAGTTCATACAAAAAGCCTCTTTGAATAACTCCCAAGTTACAACTCCCGCATGCAAACCTTCCAAAACAGACGAGTGGAGATCCACCATGCATCAGCTTCTTGTTGCAACTTCGCTCAAAGAACAAAATCTTCCGAGCTTCCGAGCATTGCAGATGTCGGAAAGCCTTCTCCAACTCACGAAGCCACTTGTTAGGAAACAAGGGGTCCTTGGTAACTCCAAGAAAAGTGGGTACTTGCATCTTCGTAAAACTCTCCATCAAAGTAGTATGAGGAGTTCCAAATAAACCTCCCGCATTCAGATCGCGGCATGAGGATTCACATTAGCACCAGCCCGGGTCTCATTATGCAGTCATGAAACCCACCAACATCCGGTTGAACCGAGCCGCTTGTCGCCGCATCATATTGCCCATAATATTGGCAATATCTCTCGAAACTTCCAACATTCGGGGCACCAGGGATCTCATGAGTACCCCGATCAACATTTGGTATCTCACCACCTCCATGAGGTACTTCACCACCTCCCCGAGGTATTTCACCACCTCCATGACCACCGGATTCACCACGCCCACTTCTCGTAGTAACCATTCTCGCAAAACCGAGAACATCAAAATACCGAATTTCGAAGATTCAACATAAACCACAAGTCCAAATGATTTGAAAACTTAAATCATGCTCAAATATATCCATATAGTCATCAAACAATATTCCATAAGGCAAAAATCACATTTTCCAAAAATTCAACAGCAAATGAGGTCACCGTGACCATTGGTCGAGTGATTGGTCGAGTGACCCACCGACCAATGAGTCGACCAATGAAGACAGTAATGCGAAAATTCGCATTATAAGCCTCATTTTCACATTCCAACCTCATTCTAACTTCTTCCAAAGGTGAGAGAGCTCTAGGGAAAATCTCCAAGAGTTCCCACAAGTGTTCTTGAGGTGATTTAGTGCTTCAACAACAACACCACAACACACCATCTTCACAAACAAGGTAAATCTCTCATTCTTTCTTCCATTTTCATCTTCTCATGCTTGCATTTCAATAAAACCATGCTTTACTTGTATCCAATGCTAGAAATCATGCTTAGGAATGCTTAGAAACATATTCCCTAGGTTTTAAACACAATGCCATGCATAGACAACAAGTTTTAACACATTGGTGCTCATCTCGCAAAGTTTTATACCGAAATCGATATCTTTAGAAAAATTTCGTTTTCTCTCAAACCGCTTGAAATTTTCGCACGAGATCAAATGCTACATGCTCAAGATGACATTGTAGATAGGTCCATACAATTTGATTTAACCAATTTCAACTTTTCAAAAATCCAATTTTGACCTAAATTGCAAAATCCCCAAATTTCCTTCTTGCTGAATTTTTCGCTTTAATCCAAGTTTTCGATCGATTTTCATCAAAACAACTTCATAGACATGAAATTCCAAGTATTGCGCACATGCTAGTATGTTCAAATCAAATTTCCCCCAAATTTGAAATTTTCCGAAAAATTACGAAAATACCCTTTTGGCTCAAATCTTAAAATAGCACTAATTGGAATTGTCTCTTGTCTCTTTCACGATATACACCATGCAGAGGGGAGGGCGAGGAGGAGGTAGAGGTCGTGGTCGCATCGTAGGTGCTCTTAGGGGCAGAGGTCGGTTCCTTTCGAGCCTAGAGAGGAGGTTAGGAGACCGGACATGTTTGACACACCTCAGCCGAGTTCCCGTACGAGGCCTACTTCAGCTATTGTAACATCGAGATGGGACGTCTACTTCACTTACGCCAGCTCGTAGCCTTTAGGATTCGGCAGAGGTTCGACACATTGCAAAGGACTCATCTCTTCACCGAGGATTTGCCGGTATACCCGGAGCTAGTGAGGTTGTTCTTCAAAGAACCTTACTTACACAGAGGAGGCTCGAGGCCGTGGACATCCACTCAGACTTGTCCTCGGGAGCAGTGGTCTTCCAGACTCGCATTCGCTTCTCTACCCGGACACCGGCTGAGATCTTGCAGTGTCCCTTACTATCCACAAAGCAGGTGTGTGGATACCCGCAGGAGCAGATCCGGACAGCCATCCGATGCCGTACGAGCTTCATGAGATATGCTCTACGCTATGGGATAGCCGTCGATGCTTCACACCGTGGACTAGCGGACGGATGACGGGTTCTCGCACGTATTATCGGTCGCATAGTCGGCCGAAACATCATGCCGAAAGCCGGACATCACCATCGGGTCACATTGGATGGAGGCCTTAGTCATCTACCGCATCTACATGGGCTTCGAGATCGATCTCTCCTACATCATTCAGCAGGTCATGCCGGACTTAGTTCTCGCGGCCTAGCATGCGGAACCTTTGCTATGGGAGGCTTCCCGACTTTGATCTTCGGCATTTCGGGGGTGAGTTTCGAGGATACACCGATGGACACTAGATCACAGGGATACCCCATTGGGACTCGGACCATTCGTCGATGAGACTACATCGCCGAGAGATCTCCCGGTCCGTAGGGTGAGGATGATGATGAATCGAGGATGAGGATCAGGGATCAGAGGATGGAGGAGAGGATATCGGTCCCGATAGTGATGATCAGGCCGGAGATGATGCAGATATGCGCGAGGCCGAGCCTCGTGCATCACGAGTTTCCTTCATCACACTTCGAGGTAGGTGGCCCTTCACATGCAGCCCGGAGACTTCAGATCTTGGTGCACAGATGAGATCGATGACTTCCATGCTAGAGAGGATGGAGGTCGACAGAGCAGATGTACGAGAGGATGGAGTCACGACAGATAGGATAGAGCATCGTGGACTCAGCCTAGCAGAGGAGTTCGTAGCATACAGAGATCGAGTAGATCACCTAGATAGACCGTACTTTAGGATTTTCCATTTATGCATTTCGATGTAATCCTTGTAAAAACTTTTGAAATTAATGAAGTTCATTTTGTTTCTCTTTAATTATTGTATGTTATGCAACTTTCTTTTCCTTGCATTAGTGACATTTGTTCAAGTATAATTATGGTATGTTATTCGTAAATGTTCTCATTATGCCTCAAAGGTCAAGTTTCTAATTCAAGTTGTTCTATTATTCACTTCTAAGAGTAGAGGAGTCATTTCGGATCAATGACTCAGAATGTTCAGTTGTTGTCTTTTGTGGTTAGGATCTCCTCGAACCTTGGGCTCGATACCAATCATCACGCCCTCCGCAGCCGGCACCCTATCCGGCATACCCGAGAGTGTGATCCACAGCCCGAAGATCAGGTATCGAGTGATCAACCTCCCACATAAACAATAACATAATCATGAACAATCATAACATGAGTGCGGAAGATAAATCATAGATCCAATAAAGAAAGAATGAATCATAACTGAATCGAATAATAGATATAATCGTAGTATCAAACAGATAAGTAAAGTGAAGCAAAAATCCCACTTTACATCCAAATGAAAAGTAGCTCTAAAAGAATAAACTAGACAAAAATCTAATCCCAAAGAATAAGTACATTGGGTAACTAAATTATTCTCCACTTTATAGACAACATCCTTGTAAGTGTAAATCTCATAAATAGCACAAGGACGCTTCCACTCAATGGTCGGACTAAGCATCGTACGGAGCATAACCACTCGCGGGATCTTCGTAGTAATTGTGGTAACCGCAATCACCTTCCCCGGAGATATGCCTCTTCGCCTTGCGCTTCTTCATAGGGACCGCCATAGTACTCAAGACTACAGGATAGTCTAACAACATTGTACAATAAAGGAATGAGTTTCAAAGAAACTCAAGAAGGCGCTTAAAAATCCATAATAACATAAATGGCAGATTCCGTAACAAACATAAATGCAATATGATATGAGACAAACAATGAATGAATGAATCTAACTCTATGTATGCTGGTCTCTATTGGCGTACATGCTTTAAGTCATAGCACCGTACTTCTTTAGGAAAGTCCACTCACATCCTCAACCATTTAAGATATCTTGGATTCTCTCACGGATCATTTCACCGGTCTTGAGCAGCCGATTGGTAATGGGTCCTTCATCCCTCAGACAAACCTTGGCAGGGGGTTAAGTCAACACACTCTCTCACAACCATTTGGTATAAGTACCGGCGCATGTCGTGGTAAAACCTAGCCAAATGCAAGTCTTCTACTTGGTTACATCAAGTCGATCCAGATACTTCCATTCCTCGTCCCCGACGATCCTTTCCGGTATCCTTCACACTAGAGTCGCCGTATCCTATGGCACCAACCAACTCGGACTACGGACTCATCAACCCTATTGATCATCCACATATGGTAAACGGGAAGCTCTCACGTCCTCTCACGGGTTGGTTACCGGTCTTAAGCGCCCGTGAGCCCAAGTCTAACCATATGCAACCCTACCAATAAATGGCCCCCACAATGTGATTCCCCGTCCTCTCACGGGTTGGTTACCGGTCTTGAGCGCCCATGAATCCCCATTGCTACCACGGGTCGTTCGGTCTCAATACCCCTCCGATTAGGGTCCGACATAACAGACATCCTAGCCAAACACTACTAGACAATCCTAGATATGTCATCCAACAGCTTTAGGAAGGTGTCCAGAGGGCATCTCCGGAAACATCCCATAATATTCCCGTAGTAGTCCAAGGACAGAAGTGTCGAAAGGACACCTCTCCTTTCCAAACCATACGTAAGCATACACATGCATCAATTCATATCATCACATATATGGTAACTTCATATATGGAAAGAAATCAAGAATTACAATCACTTGTATAACATTGGTAAGTAAATCATACATGAATCAATTCAATATGAATAAGTAATGCTACCGTAATCAAAGTTATGCAACAGTAGTATATCATTGTAAGAATCTAATTTAGGAAACATATTAATGATATTCAAATATAGAAACTAGATTCATGCTATCTATGTAATTAAGGAAATAACCATCCTTACCTTTTATAACTCGCAAAGGAATCCTAAGAAATCAAGTAAGATCTTGGCAAACTTGAGAAGAAGGTCCTAAACAAGTATATACAACATATTAGGAAAGATCCCTAACAGCAAAGATATCAAAACATCCGAAATGCACCAAATCTGAGTTGCCGTACTCATTGGTCGAGTGGATTGGTCGAGTGGTCCAACGACCAATCACCGACCAATGCAGAAAAGAGCCTATAAAATCAGAGTTTTAAGATATGAAATCCGAATTTGGTGGTTCAAAAGGGTACTAATCAAGGGGTAGACTACATCAGTAGTATTCTAACATATAGGGGACCTCAAAACACTAATCAAATCAAGATATCAAGATCCAAATTAGGAAACAAAAAGTTACCATAATTAACTCAAACATGGATCTTGATGAATTTGAAATAGAAAACAAAGACAAGAACAATAGGAGGATGGATCATTGCTTTCGGTAATGAAAACATGAAAACATACATAGGTCTTCATGGAATAAGGCTTAGAAGCATAAATCTAAATAAGGAAATAAAACCTACCATATATGTAACTATCATGCATCATGAAGAACACATAGTATGGTAGAAGAGAACAACTAGAAATCTATAGATTATGGATCATGGAAAGAAAACACAAGAATTACTACTAACATGATCAACAAAAGAAGATCCAAAGAGATCAGAATTCAGATTAGAAGTTTAACAGAGATTAAATCATGGTTTGATCATGAATCCTTCAAAAGCTTGCAATGATCATGGTTAAGATCATTGTTCTAGCCTTAAATCCTTAGGATGATCATGAGAACATGTTCAGAGATGTTTGCAACAGAGAATGCAGCATCTCTTCTACTGTCTCAACTCAAAAAGGAAAGAAAAACAAAGATGGAGGAGAAGAAGAGAGAGTAGACATACCTTTTGATGCAAAAAGAAGAGTTTCGACGAAGATCCGTCAAGAAAACACCAAGGATGCAAGAGAGATGACTTGCAGAGGTCTTTGGTCTGCTCCGAGGGTTTGGAGGCAGCAAATACGAAGTGGACTCGAGGTTGGACTTAAATAGAGCAAGAACAACCTAATTGCCAAAGACAAGACTCATTGGTCGAGTGGATTGGTCGATCGGCCATAATCAACCACCATCAACCAACCAAAACAAAAAAAAAAAGGGGATTTCAACCAACACTAAAAGGCCTTTCCACAGTTTAACACACAAACCTAATAGCTTAAATATTCGGCAACAAAGCTTTCAAACCAAGTAAACCCACACCTAATTTATCCAATTAAATTTCCACTTTCCTTAACCCATACCTCATCCCCCATCCTCCACTTCTCAAAAACCGTTCCTCACCCAGTCCCTCTATTGGGATGGCCCAAAGCCGACTTACTTTACTTGGGTCATCGGACCTACAAATAACAAGGTTTCCGGGTCAAGGTTAGGGCTGGGTTTCACGAGGAGGCTCGAGGTCAAGGTCATCCACTTAGACTTGTCCTCGTGAGCAAGGTCTTCCAGCTCAGATTCGCTTTCCACCCGATCATTGGGCTGAGATCTTGCAGTTCCTTACTATCCACAGAGTGTGTGGATACCATGGGAGCAGATTGGGACAGCTATTTGATGCCGTATGTTACGCTAAGATATGCTCCACACTATGGGATAGTCATCGATGCTTACCCGTGGACCAAGGACGGATGACGGATTCTCGACGGATTACCCGGTCGCATAGTCGGCCGAAACATTATGCCGAAGGCCGGACA